>NC_080443.1:11642087-11812087 GCF_028018845.1 Melospiza georgiana | reverse complement strand
CTGGCAGGCACCAGCAAAGAGCCCTGAGGAGGGCATCTTGTTCACATCACTGCTGATGGGCAGCTCAGCACCTCTTTTTTGAGCAGCAGTCTGCTCCAGCAGCTCCTAGGTGGAGGGACACAATTTACTGTTAAGCTTGGAGCCCCATGGCTTTCTCTATTTTGATGTAATTATATTGTATTGTTAGGTTAACTCTTAAATATTAGCACTATGCCCATGCTGTTCTATTTAAATTAGTTCTGTTTGTATTCTGCAATGTTTTTGAAGCACAGTTTTCCTCCTCCATACTGCTTGCACATTATGCTGATTTGTCAGCAGTACAGATTTTCCTTTTCAACAGGATCCAGGAGCTGGGCTTAGGCTTTTACAGAATTATAGTACAGTTAGGTCTAACATCAGTTCCACTGGTCATTGTTGCAGGGCTGGCTCAGGCTGAGTTTGATTAAACCACATTTGCAAATTAGCTTTACAATACCCATATGCAGCCTTAGAAAAGCAGTGTACCAGCAACAGCACTGTTTGCATCAAGTTTATGAGTTTGATTTTTATTTTTTTTCCTTTTAAGTGCTCATTCCAGACATGTGTTTGTTTTCAAGCTGCACTAAATTTGTTATTTCTGAGAAGGGGAGGAAAAATGTGGTATTTACTTAGATTTGAACCATGTTTCTCAGTTGTGGATTTTGTACCACATTAACTTTGTCAGCTGTGAGGGGCTTTAGTTCAGATGTGTGGCAATGTGTTGGTTAGGGACAAGCTGTGTGCTCAGGGAGAATCCCCCTTTTAATTGCACAGTACATTCTTTTTTCCCAACCAAAATCTTCTATAGCCAGCATAAAATTTTATTTTTCTATATTTCAGCCTTGTCAAGAGAGGACTCAGAATAATAGTCAAATAATGCTTAATTCCCTGATGAGGATACTTGATGATGTGCTTTTTGTCATATTCCTTTTGGGACTGAAGCCTTTTCAGTTGAAATCATTATTATTTTGGCTAAGGGTCACAGAGGCTAAACAGCTGTTGGTGATCTAATTACAGGGGTTTGCAGAGAATCATTCAATCTTTCTAATTGCCATTGCTGCTCAACTAAACTGATACTGAAGTAAACCTTTGCAGGGGTCTGTGGGTGATTTCCACATGCATTTCTCCTGGCTAATCCATATCCAGCCAGCCCTACAAAATCTGTGCACATTCTTGGGAGCTTTGACTTTTGAAAGATGAGGAAAGGACAGAAGTATTTGCCATAACAAGCAAAATGCAGTTGCATATAAACAATGCCTTCTGTTGTATGAATAAGCTCCCATGCTATGAAATGCAATTACAGCAAGGAAACCAAAGTGCTGTCATCAAAGACTTTGTATCAACTGTTTAGTTTTGTTAGCTGAACCTTGCAAACCTTGATGGTGTCTTGCGTATTTTTGAAAACAAGGATTTTCTTTGAAAATAAATAATTGCGTGGAAAATTATATTTATTATAAGATCTGAGCAATGCCATGTAGATAAAGTCTCTCTATTTTTTTTTCCTCTTAGCACTTGCATTGTTTTGTTTGTGAGCTTGATGTATAGGGAAGAGAGAGATCAGGGAAGGAGAGGGAAGGCAGATAGTGCTTCCCTCATAAAATATACAAGGAGCTGTGCCTACAGAAGTGTCTCTATGAATCTGTTTATGGCTCTTTGTGACTGACTGGCTAAATTACAGTTTCATTGTTCTAAATCCCTGAGGACTTTTCCAGAGATGTTGTAACTAAAGCTGTGCATGTTGTGAAGCTCTTCCTACCTGTCACAATCAGCTGCAGATGCAACTAATTTACCTATTTTAGTTAACCTCTCAAGGAGCAATGTAATTACCTTTAAAAATCAGGGTTGTCATGGGGAAATGATGGTTTTGGTTATTTCTGCCAGGCATGTACACAGTGGTTTAAAGCAGCTCTTGGTTCCAGCAGCACTGGCACGGCCTTTGAACTGTGTTGTGTTTAGAAAGCAGATGCCAGAAAAAAAGAAGTGTTGAAAAAAGTTTCCCCCTCTTTAATTTGTTCTCCAGCGTACCTGGAGACAGTGATCCTACAGGACAGCTCCGTGGTTATGTTCCTCTTCCAGAGAAACCCCTCTGCACCCTCAGAGCAGCACAAAGAGTTGGGGACTCCTGGAATGCTCCCAGAAATTGTGGTCTGCTAGAATGGCTGGAAACCTGTGTTGGTGCTGTTTTGTCAGTCATTTGGGGTCTAATTATTTCTATCAAAGCTCGGGAATCCTGACAGTGCTATAGGGGAAACACACTGATATATATTAAAATTATATAAAGGGTTTTGAGGTTCAACTTCTTTCCAAAGAGCATTAGGTATTTACTGTGTCCTGACTGTGAATGTGCAATTGTACAGACATGTCTCATCTGAGGAAATAAAAACTGCCTACACTGCAAAAGTGCTGTCTCATATTTCTCAAGTTGGACACTTATGGAAAATAATTTCTTAGAACAGATTTTTCAGAGCAGAAAAGCCAAGTTCTGTCACATCTCTTGCCTCGTGACTATACAAATCTCCCACATCTATTGCCTCTCTGTGCCAGGGGGACCTTGCAGCACATCTGCAGCCTCAGAACCCTCACAACCACACTGCTGACTGGTTTGTAGTCCAGAGAAGGTTCCTGGGTGGAACAACCTCATGGAGGGTCTCCCCACTGGTGCTTTCCCCACTGTTCAAACAGGAGAGTCATAATTTTGTTTTGCCTTTGTTGTGCCAGCCATGGAAAGATGATCTCATGGTTACTTTGATTTTGTGCCTTTTAGGACTATTTATGGATAAAACTGTGATAAATTTTCAGTGCCCTTACTGCTGTATTATAACTGATGTCTCTCTCTGAGAGCTTCCTGGGAATGTAAGGAAATGCTATGGGCCTTGTGCACTGCAGTATCAGCATTTGTTTGATGTATTTTTCAAGCATTGTTTGGTTTCAGGCACAATGGTGATGGGGTTTAGGTCTTTAAGATTCAGAATATCAACAATTGTCTTTAACAGACAGTAGAAATTCACTAATTCATACTAATGACTATAAGAGATTTGCTTTATGATAACACTTCATAATGTGCAAGTAGATGACAGTAGTATATTTTCAGAAAATAATGAACTCTTAGTAATGTGAGACTGTTTTACTACTTGCTGCTATTAAATCTTTGCAGAGAAGTAGGGAGAGGTCTATTTTTTGCAGAAAATCATAAAGTTGGATGGTGAAATGTAGTTTATTAGGCAGTGTAAGAAAAACTGTCCTTCTCCATCTACCTCAGAGCTCTCCATTAATGCTTTTCCCCTCCCACAGCAGTCTCTTCTTCTGGAGATGTGACAGGGAGCTGGGAACTCTGCCACAAACCAAGGTTTCCTTTTATAAAAATCTTCACTGTAGTAATTTGCTTAATGACTTATTTTCCTAAAAAGAAAATACAATGCTAAATGGGTGCAAATGCCTCTCTCTTGAGAAGGTGAGGGGTGAAACAGCAGGTGCTACAAGGCTGCAGGAGTAATGTGGGGCTTGCAAAGTGCTGGTTCATGTTGTCATGCCCTGGGCAGCCTGGAATGTTCCCTTCCTGGGAAACACCTTTGCTGTGATTTCAGCTGGAGTGGAGAGAAACGCTGCTGCTGTCCCTGAGCTGCTCCATCCTCCAGCCCTTACAGCATGGGATCCACACTGTGACAACTGGGAGGGCAGAAAATTGTCTTTGACCACAGGGATGTTGCAGCTGAAAATATTTTAAATATTTCATTTATGAGATTATTCCTACACAAAGCTATTTTCTGGTGGACTGCTGCAGTGCTGTGGTACTAACCATGGGCTGGGGTTTTTTCCTTTCTCCGTAGTTGTGCTATCAGGTTTTTGTGATAGGACCCAGTAGCTCTGTGGTCCCCTCTCAAAATTGACTGTACCCTCCATTTTCTTCCCCACATCTTTGAAGATTTTTGGCATCCCTTGTTCATAGGCTGCAAGTTGGGGTCAAGCTTTTGAGTCCCCTAATCACTCAGTTCTGGCATAGTCCTGTTGCCACTAAAGCCTTTTTTCATGCCTATTTAATGCCTCAGAAGTGCTTTCAAGTGGTCTTTGATAAATCATAGTAAGTGTTATTCCAGTCACTCAATAGCAGTACCTGCTGGAGTCTTTTTTAGCTCCCAAGGCAGCTGTTCCCTCTTGCCTTATTTTACCAGTGACAGTAATTCATTCCACTTGAGCTGACTAGCTTATTTCACATTTATTTGCACATTATGAGCAGTGTCATTCTACTTACCCTTCAGACAGTAAATGGTTTGAAAAATGCAACTGTAACAAATATTAGCTATGGGGAGGGGAACAGGAAAATGTAACCTTTACATTGGGGCTCCAAATAAAAACATAATGAATAAATAATATTTTAAAATTATCTCAATCATCGAGTGTATGCAAAAATCAAAGGTGCTGCAAAAACTGGCATTATTCCTTTGAGAATACATTTTTCTTTCCCATCATCTAGTTTAGCTTCCCTAGAGTGGAGTTAAATAAAATATTACCCATCAGGTCAGGAAAATAATTAGTCCTGCATTATTGCCTCCTTGCCAAGCAATCAAACCTGACCCTTATAGATTATGGACGTTTGCACCCTGCACATCTGGGAAACAGGATGTGTATAAACAAATGAATTTGGGCTCCATGTTTGCATGCCAACAGCTCTCCTACTGCTCTCTACAGGAAAAGCAAGCTGAAAAATTATCAGAGCAAAAGCAAGTCATTTTTGGTTTGGTGTCCTGAAGTAATTTGTTTCAAGTGATCTTTTGTTGGCTGTGACAAGCAGTTATAAAAATGTCATAACTTAATATGATGGCAAGTTTTCCCCTTGTACATGATAAATTGCAGAAGTACAAATAATCATGCTGCTCTCAACAATTTAGTAAAGGGCTTTTTGCTTTTGTAATGAAGATAGACAACAGAACATCAGATAGGAGGGAAATAAGATCTTCCAGAGACTGGAACATCCCTTGGTGAGAAATTAGGATAGTCTTGTGCAGTTCTTATGAGATGGATTTTTTTTTAAGATCTCAGTTCCAGGAAAACCAAAGATTTTTAATTTTCATTCATTAACAGATAAATTTCTAGCACTCACAGAAAACCACTTCCAATCCAGCTAAGAATTCCCACATTTTTATTGACTGGACTTCATGCTGTGATGACAGCAGTGATGATGTGCTGTATATTGGATAGCAGAGCCCAGCCTAACTCATGGCTCCCAAATACTGCAGTGAAAGTAGCAAAAAGGAGACTTTGAGGAGTGGGACTAAAGGAGGGAATGGTGCAGGGTCAGGGTAGCCTCTCCTCACTGCTGAGCTCAGGATGCTGAACCATTCCAAGGAAGAGAGTGACCTGGAGATGGGCACTGATGGCTGCTGCTCTAGCAGGGCTTTGCAGGTGAGGGAGTCCCTGGCTGGGCCACAACTGAGGGAAGGAGAGCAGGTGATCTACAGTGTGGTTAAGCTGTGACCTCAGCCTCACAAAATCAGGGGTTTATTTCTGCTGAATCTTTGAAAATGGTGTACAATTACTTGGTTTTCCTTCTATTAAAAAAATAAAAAATAAAATAAAAAAAAGGAGAAGAAAGAACAAAACCAAGGAATGTTTTCTGAGCAGTGAGTCCCCAAGGGTGAGAACAACTTTCACACTACATGTCACCCAACCCTGGGCAGCTGAGTGAAGGCAACTGGTCTTTTACAAAAGGGCTGTGTTCTGTGTAATCTCACAGGACTTTAACCACATCTGGTGTTTCTAGATGCTGCTGAAATACTGGAAAATTATAGCACAGCACTTCCATCAGCAGTAACTGAGTGACAGAAATCGTGGCTGAGATCCTGCATTCAAGCTGTGCAACATGCAGCTGTCTGGAAAAGCAGCAGAGTTTACTATAACCTACACTCAGTGCAGTCATCATCTTTCCATCTCCATGTTAAATGTTTTGTCTATCAAATGTAAGCAAGGGTGAGAATCCTAAATATTTCTGGCCTCTTTTGGCAGAACTGACCATTAATTTACAGCAGTGCTGTTGTAAATTCATCTTTCTTGGGAGAAAGAGCCCTGTTTAAGAGAAAGTATTGAAAGTTTGAAGACAGAAATTGGAAACATCCCTTACCTTATGTCCATGCATAACAGAAACCCAGAGCTTTGTCTCCAACAAGTACAGCCAAAACAGAAAACACTGCTTCCAGCTTCCTGTTCATAAAGATGATGATATTAATGATAATAACAACAAGGCAGTTACTGCTGAGAAAGTTGGGAAGACAGCTGATCTTTGAAATTTTCATTACTGCTGGACAGGGTGATGGTGATAGGCCTAGCAATGCCTGCTTGAAGAATTTTGCAGCTTGCTAGTTATATTGGCATCCTACTGATTCAGATGCTGAAGTCACAGCTGAAATGCTGTTTTCTGTTTAGATCCCCCAAAAGTTTACCTTCTATCCTGCAGGATTTTGTGAATTACCTGATCTCTGTTTCCTTGCTCTTCACTGTGTGATTATAGCCTTCATTTGGCTTTGTTCTTCATTGCTATTGTTTTTAATTTCTAGTTTTCAATATGATTGGCATCTTCAACTGAGAGTTCACATTATGTTGTTGCCCTTGAATCTGTAGCAATAACCCTTTAGTTAGAAGATTTTGGGAATCTTTCCTTTGTGGTCATATAGTAACTAAACAGGGCTGTAGCTTTGAATGTTGTAGGATTTATGGTCTGTGCATTTTCTGTCCTGTGCTTTTAAAAAGAAAACATAATTATATATTAATTGGAGACATGCTTTGGAAGCATGTCTGTAGTGAAAATTTGCAATGCTTTGCCTTGTTCTAGCCTGGCACGGGACCTCTGCCGTGGCTCAGTACAGAAGTGCAGCAAACAGGTTGTTCCCAGCTCACCTGCCAACAAACCTGGCTGCCCTTCCCAGTTTTGCTGCAAATCTCTTGCTTGGCTTTGAAATTCTTCACTGTGAGGGTGGTGAGGCCCTGGCACAGGCTGATCAGAAATTCTGTGGAATCCCCTTCCCTGGAATTGTTCAAGGCCAGGCTGGATGGGGCTCTGAGCAGCCTGGTTTAGTGGAAGGTCCATGGCAGGAGGTTGGAATGAGATGATCTTTCGGGTCCCTTTCATCCCCAGCCATTCCATGATTCTCCACTTTGTGCACAGTGAGGGAAGATTTGCTTTTGTACATCCTTAGAATGCAAGGTTGTGAAGGACATGCTTTTACAACTGCAATGCCCCTGTTTGCAGCAAGAGCAAAGCAGGAGGAGAGGATATTGGATGTGTATGTATGTCCAAGAGTTTAATTCTTAAACATTAGACAAATGAGTCGGTATTTAGCAAAGGGACAGGATTTGGTTGGCTCAAATCAAGCAGGCACTGTTGAAATGCCTGTATCTGGGAGCAGCAACAATGTGAACATGGAGTGTCTCTGCTCATTTTTTGGGAGTGACAGCAGTGAAATGCAGAGGGCAGTGATTGCAGACTCCAGTCTGTTTCCTTGTGTGGCTCCAAGTCTGGGTATGTCAAAGCTTTGTTTGCTCCATGTTCTTTTGCCAGACAAACATTGTTCTTTGTGTCAGTCTCTGATGTGGTGATCATTCTTAGACACATTCTGGTGTCATGTGCATTTTGGGGTATATATACTAATGTCAGCATGGCCTCCAAAAGCTGGTGAAACAGAAAGGATGCACATTGAAACAGCACATTTTTGTCCAGCCTCAAGAGAGGCCTGACTTTACTTTCACAAATCCTTCACTGAAGCACGCAAACTTCTTGGCTGGTACTGAGGGAGCTGTTTTGGAGCATATGCACAAATGCACATACAAATGGACATTTTGGCTGTTTCCCATGTGGTTTAATTTTTCACAGCTCTGTAAAATTTCATGTGCAAATTCTGTTTTCAAAACTTTTATTGTATCTTAAAACTAGAGTTTTGAATAATTGTTAAGAAATTTTTTTCCCAGTCCCCTTTATGACAAAATCTTTGGTTGATAATGACAGCACAGGGAGCTGTTACATCTCTTGGTTTTGAAAGTAACTTTAGAAACTTTTTCTACTAATGGTTTATATTTTAAAAGCAGAGGGAATGACTGCTGTCTCCTTTTTTTTTGTTTTTCTTTCCTCTGATTTCCCTTTTCTATCTCTGAACTGTTTATTCTCATGCAGAAATTATGGTAGCTGTTACAAACCCTGTGAGTCTACTGCAGCTCTGAGTTAGCTCCTAATCCCAGTACTCTTTTCCTCTTCTCTCATCTCACATCTCCTGTGCAGTTTGTATTCCATTTGCTAATTCTAATTTGATTGACTGTGGGCATCTTTTGAACTCCATAATTGCCAAAATGCCAGTGTTTCCCTGTGTAACATAGTATTATATCTGTGTCCTGAGCCACTAGCTCAGATATTATAGTCATCCAGATTTACTCTTTCTCTTTGTCTGAACTTTGTTTTACCCCTAATGCAGTTCAGCCCTGTTGATCTCTTGTGTTTCTGAAGCTCAGTCAGCAGGCTGAGATAGTGGCTCAACCCATAGGAAAAAGAGTGACAAACACAAAAAATAATTAACTTCTTGTTTGCAGTTTCCAAATGTAATATCACACTTCAAACAAGACATTGCTGTTCTGTAGATCACAAAGATTGAATCAGATTAAATTGTTGTCTTATTTATCTGTGGTAGGCCTTTGTATGAGCCAAGCTCCAAGCATGGACAAGACAAAGACCTTGCTGTGAGTGTTGTACATAGTAAAGACAATCAAGTAGAAAGACATAGGAGAACAGGAAAACAAGGAGAGAGACAGGCACATTTTAAGTATGTTAATGCAATGAGCAGAGTAATATTGCTTTTGCAAAGGATTTGAAATATGGATGGAATGAGAGCCTGCCCAGTGCATTCAGCTGAGTCACATCCATGGCCACAGCTCTGGTTCTGTGGTTGTGGGGTGTGATTCCAGGCAAGAAGTGATGGGGGGAGAAACTGATAAATGAGTAGACAAGTGAGTCTTGAACAGAGGTGGATTAAATCCTCTGTGGGAAATACATTTGTGTGGTAAAGAAGAGATTCATGAGCATGAGGGTGCTGTCTTTCATCAGTGTCCCTCACAGATACACTAATGCTTCTCTGCTTTTCCTTCTCTGTTTTTTTTTTTTTTTTGAATACATCCTTACTCTTCATCTACCACTGCATCTACCACTACTTTTCTTTTCTGTAAACTCTGATCCCAACACATCTTCATTTTTCACGGTATTGTTGCTATGAAACAATATTTTATCATAAAATAAGTAAAGGTAAACAGAAAGAATTAGCAACAAATATGTTTCCTACTGCAATGTACAACATTCCTAAATGCAAATTTCCATTTTATCTAAAACCAGAGGAGCAAAGAAAATGGTATGAAGGGGTCACTGTAGGAATCTAGACTTTTTTCCAACACTGATTTGTTGGGACTTTTGAAATTCCAAAGCCTAAATAAAATGCTTTGAAGAATGAACTACCATCTTTTCTATACATACATATGAAGGTATTTTCTCAATGTGACACAATTCACACAATATGTGTCTCTTATTCTAGTACAGTGTATTTTCCTATGATATCCCTTTTGCAGACCTCCACAGAAATTTTAGAATTCAATAGAGACAGATTTTTTCCCTCAAATTAATATTAGATTTTTGTGATTTCTATTGATTATAATTAAGTAATGAAAAATGCAGGGGAATGTCATGCCTGGTTTATTTTAAATTTTCCTTTTTCTTTCTCCTTTTTTGTTTTCCAATCCAACTGCTTATATGGCCCTTTGTAATTTCATTATCACAGTGGTTCAAAGACAATGGTAAAAGATGACAAAGAGTGAAAGGAATGTTCAAAATCCAAGTCCATAAATAGGTTTTCTTGGGAGCATCACAAAGGCTCTATTGTGCTGCACATAGCAGAGACAGAAGGGATACATGCCCACCCTGTACCAGAAAATGCTGCAGACTTTTCTGCAGGTCACTTGCTGGTGCAATAGAAACTCTGAAAATATCCATGGGTACAAAACTCTTACTTGTAAGATGCTACTGCATTTTTTTCTCCACCCATAATCCAAATAATTGCCTAGGTAATGTTTGCATATTGGTGTGGTCAGACAGCACACCAACATCTGTGTCCTGCAAAGTGCTCCTGGCCTGGAGGAATTGCTCCTGCTGTGCTGCTTGTGGGCTGTGGCAGCACATGCTGGAAGCTGTGCTTGGGCTGTGTGCTGCATTTTCAAGGTCAATACAAATATTGGGCTGTAGCAGGGGGAGCAGGAAACCACCGACCTCATTTTTTGCTTGTGGCTTCATCTCAGTTCAAAACCCTCCTGATGCATTATCTGAGTGAGTTTTTGGGTAAAAATATATTAATGCTCTCTTACTCAGTGCTGTTCTATTACCTATTCATCAAAAATATTGCTTTTGTGCATTTTTCATTATAAGATTCAACATTACCAATGTTAATAAAGAGAGAACTACTTTTCTTTTCTTAGAAATAGAATATGTAAAGACATTGCCTCTTTGATGTTTCTAAGCCAATACAATATGTATTTGAATGAGGATAAAAGTAATTCTTTTAACAGAAGATCATCCAAGTCATTTCTGATGAAACTCAAGAGGAATTTTTTTTTTTTTAAGAGATGCTTAGAAATTAAGATTAAAAAAGGGGGGAGCACCACTTTAGAAGTAACCACTAGTGGGAATAGTGGGAATAAGTCACATATTTGATAGTGTTTAATGTAGGCCCATGGTGACATCAGCCTCTTTTATTGTGATGAACTGTTCAGCAGCAGATGCCTTTCCTTCAAAGGGAGGACACCTTACTGTCACAGGCAGTATTTCGTGTGATGCTGTCCTGAACTGTGAATATGCAGCAGGCCAGATTTTGGGGGTCTCTCCCAGAATTGCTGCTAGGGACGGGACTCCCATGTCACTGGCTACTTCTCTCATATGGGAGTTTTTACTGTAAATTTTCCACTGACCGTACACATCTCGCTGTTCAAGAGCTGCTATAAATTTGGAGCTAATAAATTTTATGAGGCCTTGAGACTAGGAAGCTTCTTGAAAGCTGTCCCAGCTCCTCACTGCTGTCTGGCCAACCCTTCCCTGGTGCACAGGACACTGTTTATGAGTTATCAGCCCTGAGCTGGCTGCAGAGTGATGCACTGAGGGAGTGTAAGGGCATCACACACTTCCTTAATTTACTGTCTCTGAAAATCGGACTGAAATCTGATCATTCGGCCAAAATACAAGAATGTACCACAGAGTAATTAGCAGAAAAGTTTTCTCAGAGCACAATAGCCATATTGAACAGGACAGGCAGCTCACACAGAATTATTGTTGTTGCACCAGTGTTTGTTCCTGTAAATGGAAACCTTCCTGTGGACAAGGGCAGAGTCCTGACTCATTCCCTTGCTCTGCACTGTTTGAGTAGCTGGATCTCTGCTGTGCAGAGCAGCCTTCCTAGGAGCCCTGCAACTTGATCTGGGTTTGATTTTTAGATGGATTTATATTTTGGGCTGCAGCAGGAGAGTTTGAGTTTCTACTGACTGTCAGGGTGCCTGGGGAGACAGCTCTGGGGGTTTCAGCACAGTGAAACTGATTTTGCAGGGCTGATGCCTTGGTTTGTTGCTGTTTGGTTTATTTATTTTTTTTTTCTGAAGTTAAAAATGAACTTATGAAAATGGATGTATTGTTGTCAGGAGAATAAAGGTTTCTTTTCTCTCAGTGCAGAGACATTTTCTGATGTGAACTAGACATCAGTGGCCAGACATAATATCCCCAGCTCACAGCAAGCAGGATGCATTTCCTTGGCTCACAAGCCTGTGCTGTGCTGCCTGAGCAGGCTGAGGCAGCCTCCCCAAGGCCGTGGAGTTTGCAGCCAGCTGACTTTACAGCTTTCTGAGCAGCGTGCAGCCTTCTCAGTGTATTATTTTAAAGGTCTGACTTTTAACAAACTGGAAGCCACTTGAAGAAGGTTCTGTGTCTACAGAATTCTTAGTACCTGTAAAGTGCTATGGCCACTCAGTACCAATGGCTGAGACAGATGTTCTTGGGCTCATCTGGTGTGTTTGCTGCAGAAGTTTCTGGGTGAAGCTCAAGGGGTAGGTTTGTTTAAAACTGAATCAAAACAGTCCTTGATTTGCTCTGAGATTTTTTTGGTTTTTGCCTTTTTTTTTTTTTTTTTTTTTTTTTTTTTGTAATCTGCTGGTATTGCTGGAAAAAAACCCTCAAACCATAAAATGTATTTCAGAGGTGCAGAGAAACAAAAACCCCAACCAGAAACCTCCTGTGAGGGGCAGATAATACATGGCCATAGTGGGGAAATGTTGTTCTCCTGCTGCCTCCTGCACACACAGGCCAGCAGAAAGGCTGGCAAAGCAACTCAGTAACTGAATTATTCTACTGCAGTTTCTAGGCCTTGTAGACTGCCTGGACAATATTAGATATTGTGCCTTTTTAAAGTACTTAATGGCCCTACTGTCATGGAAAAAACCAAAACCGTTTCATTGTCTATAGACAAAAAACCATAAACACTAGGTTCAAAAATCTGTAGAAGAAAGATGGGAAATAGATCTGTTTCACTTTTAAAACAACGCCTTGAATTTACACAATGCCAGACAAGCAGTCACCATTTGGAGAGGTTAAGATGCAAAACTTGATTGTTCTGAATATTTATTAGAAAATGCATTGCTACAGCTCTGATGAGAAACAACCTACTATTCTGCATCTTGCATAAATCAAACATGCCTGCCATTTGCTAAATTATTACATTATAAACCATGTTGTAATTACAAAACTTTAGTTGTTCCATTTATAATCTCCATGGTTTATTGTACTATTGGTTGGTCTTGAAAGCTGAGACTTAGAATTTATGAAGTCCACTAAAATATTATATTCCTCTTCCTTTTCTCCTGATGATCAAATGACTAAATCAATTTCTGGGGCAATGCCAATGGTATTAGGATCAATAAGATTGTGAAATTTATTGTACTTTTTTGTTGCTGTATAAAATTAGATTGCAGAGTTTATGAATGTTTATTCTTCTGAGCACTGGATTTCTGGTTTCTCTGAAACATACATTACAGTAGTTTGGTCTTTTCTTGTTACATAAACATTTGGCCTGCAATACTTTAAATATATCCTCTTCAAAAATTAATAAGTTTGCATTTTTAATAAGTTTCATCCAAATTAATTTGCATAGATATTTGGTGGTTTTGGCCATGAATTGACTCCACAGAGTGCTTACTTAGATGTCTTGTTGAATTTAGAAATTTCCAATCCAAGCTAATGGAACCTTTCTTGATAGTTTTCCTTGACTTGTGCAGGTTTTTTTGTATCAGAGAATCTCCTGCCCTTCTCAGGCTGCCTGCTTCAGATGGTTTAGACAATGTGTACTGAGACTTATTTTCACAGTTGTTTCGGCCAGCTCTCTTGGGCTTTGAAAAAGGGGCATTTAAATTGCATCCCTAACTTTCCCTGAAGAAACTAAAACACCATTTGTCTTTGGGTATAATCCCAGTGCAGAGCTGGTGGCTGTTGGTGTGAGGCTGTTGATGTGATGGTTTCAGGCTGCCTGTTGTGAGTTCTGGCAGGTAGAAAACTTTCAGTTGTCAGCAAGAGAATGGGGTTTAACTTGTTTCTGAGCTCCAGAAAGGATGGGCAGTGACCATGGCACGTGCTGTGTGTACACACCCCTGGTTTCTCTGGAGATTTCCTCGGTGCTCTCAGGCAAACATCCCTGCCATGATCCCAGCTACCAACATCGCATTGGAGGTAATGTTTCTTCTCCATAAAAACAGTGCTAATATTCCTGACAAACAAAGCATGTTTCAGGACTGCTTAAAAATTGAAAGTCTCTCTAATACTTCAATAATTTAGAGCAGTTAAGCTTTGTAGAATCTTGTCTCTTTTGTGGGGTTAAAAACTTTGTCCTCTTGTGGTGTTAACCTGAAGCCAAGTGTGTCTGTTTTCATTTTGGTTAAAATATAATTAAGTCATGGAGGAGAGGAAGCTATTTTAAAAATTTTTGTTTCGTGTGAAAATCTTTCCATGAAGCTCTAAAATTCTTACTCCATATAACATTTTTAGCTGCTTGGAGTGTTTCTGCAGTTAACATGCTCAGTTATCATTACGTAAATATAAGTTGGATGGAGAAAAATATGCTACTGCTACTTGCTGTGACAGTAACATAAAGGGACAACATTGAGATTATTTTTTTCTGCTTGGTCTTTCTTGAATGCGATATCCTTATTTTTAAAATGGCATTGAAAACTCTTGTCTGAAATATTTATAAAGCTCAGATCTTGCATAAGGGAAGAACTAAAAAAAGGAGTTCCTGGTAGTCAGTTCTTAAAGTAGAGGATGTAATTCTCCATTTATCTTTCAAAAATTAAGCTTTTCAGAGGTGATATCTATTAAATCCAACTAGAGCTTCACATTGCTGAAATGGGACTTTTAAAAATCTTTAGCTGAAAGAATTAGCTTTGCCATTTGTATAGAGGCAGCAGCTACCCAGTAACAGGTAAGAACTTGAATGACAAGGGCATTTGTCTGGAATGGAACTCAAACACCAGCTTCTTAGATCCCAGAAGATCCCTTAGTTACTTGGTAATAGATTATTATGAAGTATTACTATGTTTCTTTTTCCTTTTTTACCCGAACCTCCCCAAACAAACTCAAAAAGAAAAAAACAGACATTGAAACACCTCTGTATTTCTTGATGAAAAAATACAACTCACTGTTAATCCTTGCCAAGTTAGAAAAATGCTTTTGGTTATTTTTGGGAATTTATTTGTATATAGGCAACTTAAAAAGAAAAAAACTGCCATCATTCAGATGTCTGAATCCTGTTTTAAAAATATTGTCTTTTGAGACTTCTGGTTGAACTGGGAGCAGAGAAAAAATTGAAATGTTGTGGTAAAATATAATCTAGCACCAGAAACCAACTTGCACACCAGTGTCTGTTCCAGGACCTCTGGGAGGTAATTCATGGTGCATCTTGGATGCTATTTAGGTCAGATTTTTCCTAAAAATGGGTTATTCTGTAAGTTACTTCAAGTTCCTGCAGTCTGGGCGCCTTCGGGCTTGCAGGTCATCTTGTTGTGTTTATTGCGTACAACTCCATCTTGTAAGTCAATCAATGGTGTCTCCTCAGCAGGTATTGATTGGGGAGATGGACCATGAAAACCTGTCATATCCTGCAGCAGAGCCCTGAGCTAATTGGAGTGTAGCTGTGCCATTCCTTTATCCACAGTTACAGCATGCTGGACTGTATGGCTCAAACATCATTGTAACAGAAAACCAAAGTATTACATGATAAAGATTAGTTTATTGATGGAGCTCAGGCTTGTGCAGAGCTGTGGGGATAGCTCTGCCATGATGTACCAGTAACTATTCTACAATGTAATAATTTAAAACCATTAGCAGCATGTTGTTGTCGTCTTTCATTTTAATTGTCTTATGTCTTCTGCTGTATGTTTTTTAACACTGGCACATATGCCAGACTTTAAAGAGTCTATTGTGGAATGTTTGTCACAAACAACCAGGACTAAAAGGCTTGAGGGCATGAAATAAACATGCATTTGCATTAAAAAATAATTGCTGAAGGGTTTTACTTTGTGTTTTTGTTTTTGTCTTGGAGGAAAAGATGAACTCTTTCTGCATTTGGCTGGTGCAGAAACATCCCGACATGAGTCTTCAGAAGTGCCGCAGGACTGCTGAGAGGCTGGGGCAGAGGCAGAAACACCCTGTCCCTCCCTGTGCTGGCCCACCCACCTCTCCTGCTCCATTGGTTTTAACACTCCCTCCAGACTGGAAAGGCAAACACGTTAGACCAGGAATCCTTTGCTTCAGCTGCCTGACATATGGTACCACATCATCTCTGTTTCATTTTGACAGTGCCAAAACCCAACAGCCTCGCACAGCAGCCTTGAAATGTAATAGGATGAGCACACAATGCCACAACAAAGCTGCTGTGCTGGGTGTGTAAATCTGTCCATCAGTTAGCAAATTCCTCTTAATGCTTATTTTCAAGAAGTAGTTGTTCTGATCATCAATTTGTTTGTTGGATGGGGTTTGTGTGATTTGGGTTTTCTACTTCTAGAGGCAGACCCTTGGTTTTGGCTGTCATGGTGCTGTACATGCAGGATTTCTATTTCCAGCCTCCCACTGCTGCTTTGCTGACCTCTTTCTCGCTCCGCAGGGAAGCACAAGTTAACACAAAGATTACAGTAAATTTGTTCTATGGTAAACTTACATCAAGAGAAGAAGCAGGAAGGCACTTCCACAAACCAGTGATGACTGCATTTCACTACAGTGTGGCTCATATATCACTGGAAATGACAAAGTGGTTTGAAATGCATAAGAACATCAAAGGGCCCTTGTTTATTCAAGGTCACAGACAGATGGAATCTGGTGTATGGCAAGCCTGTATGAAAGTTATGGTCGTTTGGAAATGGGAATGGATGAAACCAAAATTGGAACAAGATGTAGCCATAAAGGCAGTACATGGCATGATAAAAGACTATTAACTCAGAACATTTAAAATTAACTGGTTTTATCCCAGTTATGAAGGGTGCTATTGGGAAATGTTTCGTTGGTTTTTTCTTCCTCAGAGATGACTAATTTCACTTTTGGTGACTAGAAAGCTTTTTTCTTTTAGTTTGGTGGTTATTTGTCTTATTTTGCAGCCTTTAAAGAAAGAGTCACCTTTAAGATCATGCAGCTTCAACACTGCCAGTCCTCTTCTAAGCTGACACTCTGATTATGTAAATAAGATTGTTGGGAAATCGCTATTTCTGACAATCCCACTCTTGAATATTTTTTCAACGTTGTCCTTATAAGGAAACTGAAGAAATGCCTCAGATGTTTGAAATGAAAAATAGTATATTCAGTTTAGCATTTTATCCCCACAGAAATATTCTAATGGCCTTTTTTTAGTTTCCCTTTTCTCCTCCTAAACTCAACAATTACAAATAAAAGTTAGTTTGATTTGTTTTGTGGAACATGCAGACATAAACTCCATTTTCTGCCTCACCTTTTATTTCCAAAAGAAAAACACAGCCAGATTTTCAGAATAATTTTAATCATCTCTTTATGGTTGAGCAACTTAATGGTTGGGCTTAGATTTACTCCAGCACAAGTGTCAATAATTATGAAGATTTGTTTTCCCAACATTTACCAGTCTCCTGCTATGGGGAAAACTTTGCTGTAGTCAGTTAATTGTTCATCATAATTCATGCTTTTCTCCTCTTTTTTTTTCCTTCTTTTTGAAGATGGCTTTAAGTTTTAGTTTCAAATTCTCAAGTGTGCTTTAACAGTGCCCTACCCACAGAAGAGAAGAAGGAGAAAAGGAGACAGGAGGATCTACTAAAATTGACCTGCATGTCTTCACATCCAAATCCAAAAATATGATTAGCATCTGCAAAAATAACATTACACACAGGAAATAATTTCCTGACCAATTTACAAAGCAAATCTAGAAATCTACTGCCAACTCTCTTATTTTCTATAGATACAAATCATGGATCTTGACTTAAATATTTCCAGGTAGGTTTATAGCTACTGAGTCATGCTCAAAGTTACTCATCCAACAATCTCTCTTCCTGTTTCAGGCTGTGAGTATATTGTCTTTATAAGTGTTTCCTGATTTGAGCTTTTCTATGCTTAGATGATACTTCCCATAAACTTGTCAGGCCTCTAATTAATGCACTGGACTGCTAGGCATGTCAAACAAATAAAAAAATTATTTTGGACATAGTTATTAAATTCACATTTATTAATAGGGTTTAAAAATTTCTGAACTCAAAGTCATTTTGATAAATACAAAGTTTGGACATGAGTTGCTGGCACACTGCTTTGGGAAAGAGACATTCTTAAAACAAACGTTACTGGATTATAAAATTGAGAATTGAGTTTTTTAAATGAGGCTTGAAAAATTTCAGAGAAATAGTCTTTATAATAATTGTTTTGCAGTCTCTGTCTCTTCCTCTCTATCCTGCTAGAAGGAAAGAAAATGAGAGAAGACAAGGAACAGTTTAAAATAAAGTGCACATTTTGTTCTAGTTCTCCTGTTGAGATTAGTGGAAAGTACAGAAACAGTAAAATTTGACTGGAGATTTATTTGCCTTGAGATTTCTCGTCACCTTTTGAGAACAGGAATTTCCTGAATTAATCAACTGGTGCAACTTACTTCTATGTGGAAATCTGCTTCCTTCAGCTGAATTTCACTTTAGCTATAGAGTTCAGAAAGGGAGAATTTTTGTTCTTGGAGTCCTTCACTGTTTCTTTGGAGGAACATCGCCATGTTCTTTCAGAGAGAGAGTTTGGGGAAAGGAACAGAGCCTAAGACATGCTCTGGTTCATGTAGAGTTTTTGTAGTTTTTGAATGATGCCTTTGCACTTTCCCCACTGCAGGCAGAACAGCCTCGTCACTGGAACGCTCAGGACTTTGTGACTTCTGAGTTACTTGCAAACATTCTTACCCTCCAAAATCTATCCTAGTCTCTCCACTTATAAGTCGTTTCTGTGGGTTATAACTCAAATATCTTACCAAGCCTTCTCCCAGAAGTGTCACGCAATTCCTTGACTCTAGGGTACTGGTACTTTGGGATAGACTTTGTTCAAGAAGTATGAAGGCTTTAAATTTAGAGTAGAAGAAAATAGAATATTTCAGTTGGAAGGCACCTATAAGGATCATCTAGCCCAACTGCCTGAGCAATTCAGGGCTGACCAAAAGTCGAGGCATGTTGCTAAGGACATATTTCCAAAAGCCTCTTAAACATGGACAGACTTGGAGCATCAGCCTGCTCTCCAGGACTCCTGTTCCAGCATGTGGGTTGCATGTTCTGCTGGTGTGACTTACTCCAAAACTGGAGTAACTTACAGAAAAAACGAAAGAAAAAATGCGGCCTAGTTCAGTGCCACTCCTCCTGGAGTCTTTTAATCCATTTTATCTGCACACTTTGTTTTCACACATTACAGAAAAAACAGTTACAGAGATTCTAGCTCATTAAAAGAATTGTAAAATAGAGTTTGGGAAGTCTAAATGCCTTTAATGAGATGCCAAGGTGATAAAATGGATCCAGTAATTATTTTGCAGCATAGTTATTTTAACTTTTACTGGTTCAAAATGAGATGTAACTCAAGTGTTGATATCTTTGTTAGCTCTATGTGGTAAATTAATGTTAATAGAAGAGTGCCAGCATTATATCTATTATTCTCTTAGGTCCTACCTAAATCTGTAAAATACCACTTAATCATGGCTAATCACTGGGAAAATCTTGATACTTTGCAGAGGGTTAATTTCATCCTTATACAATAGATCTTCTTGGATCTGGCATATCTTTTAAGCTTTGATTTCATATTACAGGAAGACATCTCATTGTTTTCAAGAAATGCAGGCGTTTTTTTTCCAAGTTCAGCTGCTTTCTGCTTCTTATATTCTATGGCCACTGAGCAATTTATTTCCCAAATGTTTACAGAGAACAGCTGTGAAAAAGGGGATCATGACTTTTCAAAATACCTGTTTTAAGAAGATGGCTCAGTAGTGCTGTGTAATCCAGTGCAGCTTCTCTCTTGTGGCCAGAGCACTTGGCAGAGTTGAATCAGTTTTAGTTCATCAGAGCAAAATGTTTTTTTCTGGCATATTTAACTATATCAATTCCAAATATTTTCTCAATAAGATGTAGCATATTTTAATTGAAACATCCAGATGATGTTTAATTGAAACATCCATATTTTATTTTTACTTGCCTTTAGTGTTGTTTTAGAACAGTCTAAATTATTAGAGTCTTCTTTTAATTTATGGCTGCTATTTAACCATATTGTGAATATGTAGAAGTGATATAATTTTATGACTAAGATACTGGAAAATTCATCTCGTCTGCAGTCCCACATTCTTTAAATTAAACATACCAAACGTAAAAAAAGGGTTTTAAAATAGACATTAATTTTCTCAGAAGAAGATTCTAATATTACTATCTAGGCTTTGCAAATGATACAGCCCATATATACATTGTGATTTTTATATCCTGAAATATCTTATTTCCCATTTTGCATTGCAAATTTAGAAAGGGAAAATACCAGCCAGATAGATTGTTTCCTCTAATGTTTTAAGTCAGTGTAAAAATTAATCTTTTCAAGTTTTTGGTGGTTTTGTTGTATTTCATGTGTTTGGCTCAGGAAGGATTCTTCACACAGGAGAGAGCTGATTTTTAGAGTGAGAGTTTTCCCCCCTTTTGTATTTATTCTGCATCAGAAGGAAATTCTCCGTCTGGTGGAAGGAGATTTATATATCCATAGCTGCATCTCTGCCTACCTTGAGCCAATTATAACAATATGGCTCTTGTGCAATTTTGCAATTGTATTCAAATGGTAACAGGCTGTGATCTGAAAAATATAAGTATACATATGGTATACATGTGGATTTCTGTGGATGCCTATGCAGAATAGAATGTACAAGCAAGTTCAGCTGGTGACCTGTATATCCATGCTTTGCTGCATTCATACACCAGTAGAATTATTTTCTGATACTGTGGTGTCTTTCAAATGTGAAGAAATGTTTCAGATATAAAATCTCAATGCAGATAAGCTGTGGAACTTAGAAATATCTGTGGTGTTCCTGTTTTTCCAATTACTTTCATGTCATTAGTATCCAGTAATAAATAATAGGTGTGTTGGCTGATAGCCCTGTTCCATCAATCTGAGATCCAGAATTAAAGCTAGGGTTCTGACAAGAATTTGCTTTTATTTAATCATGTAGAAAAAAAAATTATTTAGAACTCTGAGCTAGACTCGAATCCAAATCACTCTTTTTGATAGAGAAAGACTTCACAGACTTTGCAGAAATAAGGTGAGTGGAAAATAATAAAAATCTGTTCCTGTTTCAAGCAGCAAAGAATTATAGCTCTGAAATGGATTTCTTGCATAAGATAATTATATCCTAATCACAGCTGTGTTTTTCAAAGTTGTGCCAATTTTACAACATTCATCTTTAAACACCTGGACCTGTGTGTGGTGATAGTGTTTCTGTGTTGTATTTTACATATTTGATGAATGCTGTAAGAGTGTCTCTCTGTATTTTTATATATCATTTACGCCAGCTGAATTTAACGCTCAAAAGCTGATTAGCAGCCTAAAGGCACAGGGTTGCCTGTGCTCATCCAAATTACTTTCTATTGAAGTGTTCCATAGATGTCAATGGATTTATATCAGGCTCCATATGCAGTGTATATTTACATCCACAGAGGAGAAGGAAACATTAATGAAGGTTTCTGAGGTCTATCAAACTCAGGCAGTTCTATACCACAAAGATTATATTTCAGTGTGCTGCAATGTCAGGAATTATGTTATGAATTTGGGAAAACAGTTGCAATTATTAATATACAAAAGGTTTATGCTCTGCTCTTGTCCATGTATTTTGTTTGAGCATCCAGGAAGATGTAACACTCAAGGGCTGCTAAAAAGAGGTCCTCTTTAAATTCTTCTAAATACCAACTCAGCTTAAGTGAAGAGTGTGGAATGAGGCCCACTGAAATAGCACTTGAAAAACCCCAGCAATATTTATTGTTTTCCTTCTAGTTCAAGTTTGATGTTAAACATATTTAGGAAGAAATAAAAATGTTTTAATGCTGAAACATTAAAGTGCTTTTAAATACCAAAACCTAGATCACATTTCTTTCCAGACTCTTGGTGCTGAAGTTTCCACTTCATCTGGGTATTTTCTCATTGGCTTTTCTTTGTTGATCATCTCTGTTATTTCTGTTTGGCAATATTTGTTAACACAGCCACTTTTCCCTCCTATAGAACATATTAAGCTTCCATAGTTGCAGAAAGGAAATTGGGGTGGAGGTGGTAGAACTGATTTAAGGAACATCCTAAAGGAAGTATAGTGCAGAGATGGAATAAAATCACTCTATTTCACTCTGACCTTGCTATTGCAGCTACAAAAGCTCCATTTATATGTGACACATGTGCTGGAAATTATTTAAAGGATGTAAGTCACCAGCTTAATGGGTGAAGGCAGGTCTGTAAGAGGCTTGGGTGAAGGAGGGCTGTCCATGTAGTTCCTTGTCCAAATCAGGGCAACAGCGTGAAGCTGGCACATGGATAGAGTCAGAGCTCCTTTGTCTCCCAGTGCTTCTCAGATAAAATATATAATAGGGAAACTCATGCAGTTGTTGACCTTTAAATGTATATTGTAGTTTTTCATTTCATGGTTTTAAATAGCTATTTTCTTATTATAATTTAATAAATGTTATGCCTACAAACCTGGAAAAATTGGCTTGTTCCATCAATTTCAAAGGAACACAAAGTACACTCTGTACTGTGTTGTAAAAGTTTTATTAAACTTGATACCATTTAAAATAGTCTTTGAGAATTGCTGACACAATGATTCCAGGTTCTTCTTGGCTTATATATAGCCTGAGAAGTGCTTGCAAGGAGCAGCTGATTTGCTGAACTGGTAATTGCTGCTGTAGCCACACCAGTCTCTGGACATAATGTCTTTTTAGGTCTCGGTGCATTAGACTCAAATGAAGGGTAAAGATCATCTCAGGGAACAGTTTGCCTGGGGGTGGGATTTCAAGTGAGTAGATAAGAGCATTTAAACTGTTCTCTGCTGGTGAATGACGGGTATATTTTGTGGGGAAGCCTGGAGTGGTGCTGGGATGAATGCATTGAAATAAAAGGCAAGTCAGGCTCAGAGCTGTCAGCCAAACCCATCTGCAAAGTAAGATGAATGGACCTTTGGATATCTTCTTGTATTAATGTGTATTGTAGGAAAGAAATGCCTCTAAGATTTTGGAGGAGTAGATGCTCATATAACAATCTGATTTCAGTTTTCAGCATTGGGGTTGCAAATAACAGTCCTTACATGACTAGGGAAGGCTAGTTTTCAGGAATAGGTGTCATGCTCTGGTAAATATTAATATCAAAATCAAAGAAATTTGGGATTTCCTGGAGTTGTGACAGTGACTCTGGCCTAAAATATGTCTTCTTTCCTGTGACTCCCTGTCCTTGCCTTGCTGTGTCCCTTTCTGGTGCTGCAGGAGCCCTGCTGATGCCTGTAAGGGTTAACACGACTGATTTAAGAATTTAAATGCAGATACTTTTTCAGGCATATTAGGCCTCAATGACTTCTCTTAGTTCTGAGAAGGTATAAGTAGAGAGTAAAATGCTGGTAAGCTCCTTCTTTAGAATTTATCCAGTGGTAAATCAGGGCTACAGAATATCCCTTCTGAACTGAAGGGACATCTAAACGAGAAATTTTTCACAAAGCTTTTATACTGATCTCTATGGGTAAAGATACAGAGGCAGTGGTGGGGGGGAAAAGATCCTCAATATTACTTTGTGTAATTTGAACAGCTATTAATTTTTATGGCATTTTCTGTCAGCCTCTCCTAAACAAGGAATAAAACCTTTTACTATTTGCCACAATATAAATATTTTATCTAAAGAGGACTGTGATGAAAGAAAAGGAGACACAGACATTCATTGCTGAGGAATTTCTGAAGGATGGAAATTCCATCGTAGCTGCGTTTGACCAATTCTCTTTTAAGAAAACTGTTTTAAAAGCCTGGTTATAATCAGTGGTTAGGCAATATGAAATAAAAATATGCATTAGAAAACCATGCTTATGATTGGCATCAGTTTGAAACCATCATTTTACCTTGGACCTGTGGGACCTTTGGCTCATAATGGAAATGCTTGAGATTTTGAGAGTCCTGCATTCCATCCAAGCCAAGCAGCATAATTCAATGATTGATTGAATTTTTGGGGTGTAAGGGAAAGGGGAATATGGCTTTTAACCATAGCCCTGCCATACGTATCTATGTGTGGTGATACAACATCCAAGAGTAATTTAAAAATCCATGAATTAATAAAGCTGTGTGTGGTGAGAAAAGCCTTGCTGCAATAAACCAAGAACAGCATTGTCAAAGGGAAGGGAGAAAAGAAAACCCCAAGAACTTGTCTCTACTTTGCTAAAAGAGTGCAGTAGTCAGCCAAATGGTCATGTATGCTGTGCATTCCTTTTATTTTTTATTTGTTTTCTTGGTTAGTGTACAGCAAAGAACAGAGGTGATGGGCAGAGCAGTAAACCCACAATGACTGTCTATATTACAGAAATGTGGACAATGCTTACAGGAAAGTGACACAGCAGATTTAAAATGAGTGGTAACATTAAAAATGTCTCTGTTTATTCTGGTTCCCACACTTTTGGGAGTTCCAGGCATAAGCTTTTCCCTTGGCATGAATCTGACAGAACACTTAGTGCCTACTGAAGGCTAAGTCAAGTATAGCAGCAGGGCTGGGCCCTGAGGCCTAAGCAGCAGAGTTCATCATCCATCATCCCCTGACAGATGATTTTCTGGCTCTCTATTACATAGGGAGAAACTGTTCACAGAATGCTCACTAAATATGTGTACATTGCTGTGAAGAACCTCCTTCAGAAAACCCTTTTATTCTTATCCTTGACCAAATTATCATTGTTATTAAAAATAATTTAATCATCTTACATAAGGAAAAATTTCAGGAAAGCAAAATTAAATTAAAGTGGTGACAAGAAATCAGAGCTGTACAATTCCCTTTAATCGTGTTTCCTTGGAGCATGTAGTGTTGGATATTTTTGTTTAAAAAGCAAATATGCAGAGAGAAACAAGTGCAAGTTCCATGTAAATTTAGCTAAACAAAAGTTCCAGTCTTTTTATGGTCAGGAATATTTTTTAGGGTTTTTTCTAGGGGTGGGATTTAGGGTGGGGTGCGTTGTTTGGGGTTTTTGTGCAACTGTTGAGACTGAGGTGTCCTGGGTGAGGTGCACAAATCTGAATATTGTCACTTGGCCTTGTAACTCTGCCACACTGGTCAGGGAAGGGTGGGTTTACAGTGGTAACTGGGCTTAAATGGATTTTCTGGAAAAGCATGAAAGGGTAAGATATGAAATACTTAATAGTGTTTGAATTTATTTTTGTGGGAACAAATAGGAGTGTAGGCAGAATCTTCTGCTGGACTTCACAGTCCCGGCAGGTGAAACATGGACAGAACCTGACATTTGTAGATGAGAGAAAAGGGACAAATTTTCAGCTGGAAAACTTCAGTTTCTGTAGTGGTCCGGCCAGAGGTGTGACAATGTTCATCCATACAAACTAATGCAGGAAGAATGGCCTGGAGTCTGAGGGTAATGTCAAGATACAGTGAGTTCTACAAATCTGGTAGAAATATGTGACCCCTCCTGATGGGATGTAACTTCATAAGTAGAGTCACTTTCCATGTCTCTATTTCCAATGGAAGATATCTTTCCATTGGAAACAGAAATGCAGTTAGTTTTTATCACTTTGCTTTCTTTAGAAACCCTTAGCTGTGTGTGCACGGTGAGAACTTTGCTGTTACTTTTGTCATGGCAAAAAGCTTAAAACTGCTGTCAGTGTGAAGACTTCTTGACAGTGGGCATCACAAAAATGTTTGGATCTGCCCCGTACTACATCTACATTTTAAATTTCTTCACCTCATAGGGCAAATTACTTTCAAATCTGTTAAGCTTTGTTGAATTTTGATAAAGAAGTCATATAAGAACCCAACACGTTTATCTTAAGATGATAGTAAGGTTAATAAGATTAATAGTTATTTCCCATTTTTCACTGTCATTGTCAATGTTTTTGCACACTGAAGAAAATTGTCTAAACTTCTTACATCACCTCTATGTGCTTATATATGAAGAGACTAGATAGCCTGAAGAAATTTGTAGAAGTGTGCCATTGACACTATAATATTGGAAGAGATTGTCTGTTATTTACTGTTTATGTCGTAGAAAACTCAGATCAGAGTCTGAATATTTGCTTTTTCTCTCAAGGTCATCCAGACCACTAAAAAGTCATGAAGTACAGAAGGAAGTTATAAGAGTTTTTGTATGGTCATTGCTAAAGAAATACTTTAGTATCCACATATTCAGAATCTTTGCCTTTTTCTGCCTTTGGTAAATTAGCGGCAGTGCTTTTTAGGGAGAAGAAAAACTTGCAGATAAAACTTTTTGGCTAAACTATCTGAAAACAGTGTTACTGAATCACTAAACTGAGCAGCATTCTCAATTTCCCATGATTATGGAAGCAAGTGAATTCTATTTCTGTCTTCTGCACTCTCTCCAGTAAGGCTGGGGAGGTTCTTTCTGTTTTCTTACCTTTCCTACATTTCCAAGTAACAGGTAAAGTTCACCAAAGGAGAACCTCCTCATTTGAAGTGATGTTTCCTAACTCTCAGCTAAAGCCAAGTAAATGGAAACAGCAACTGCTAGGCCAGACTGTGCTTTGGCCCCATCCTGGGAGTGTGACATGATAAGTACTCTGATGTTTTTGAACACTGTCAATAGCATCCAGCTGGCTGTTTTGAAATGTGTGGCATTTACAGATGCTTTCCCTCCTTCTTTCATATCTGCTCAACTCTGGTGGACTAAACATGTGTCAGCAAGGCCAAAATGTACAATACAGACCTTGCTGGGTTCCTTGGATGTGTTTTTAATAGCATTGTGTGCATTGAACTCACGTTAAGTATTTCTGCTGAGGTTAGAAGGAAGCATGGGGTCTGAATTTGGTTGAACATGATATTCCTCTTTGCAATTTCTTCTTTTTGCCCCTCTGTTTAGCAGCTTGTTATGGGTGTTGCAGTTGATGTGATCCAAAATACCATCATGAATACATGTGTATGAGGTGCCTGCTGTCTGAGTTCTCTAACACAGCAGAGAGTAAGGTGTGTTAGAGACTTGTGGGTGGCCCTAACCTGATCCAAGTCAGCCCAGTTTTAAGCATAGATGGGACAAGACGGCTCCAGAGGTCTCTTCTGGCCCAAGTTATTTTAAGATTCTGTGATCCCGTGTTTGGTTTCCCTGTGTACAGCTAGCAAGGGCTCATAAAAGCAGCCTGGTTTGTCCATAAAAGCACAATGGCCTTGGGGCATGCTAATCCACCCAAGTTACTTCTTGGCAGGAGGGGCCCAACCTCTGGTTCCCGTTTTGCCTGCTTTTATGGCAGTTTCTGCATCTGGTGTGGGGTTGTGCCATAATGCAGAGGTTTACTCTGCTGGGTAGGTACTCATTGCTGCTGTGGTTGAGTAGCTGGCACAGTAAAACAGATGAGTAAATGCTTTGAAGGAGCTTGGTGCTTGTGCTGGCACGTCAGGCAGGCCTAGTTATAATGCAGGTTTTGCTGCACTGCCTTGTGGCAGCTTGTTTGGAGCTCAGGCCATTCCTGGCAGGGGTGATCCTCAGCACGGGGTCATCCAGAGAGGGAAAACAGAGAGAATGTGCTGAGCTACTGACAGAACCCACATTAGCAAGTTTTGTATTTAGGTGTTCATGTGCTGAGCACACTGAAAGAGTGATTTAGGGACAGCTGTATGGTTCTCTGATGTGTGAACCCAGAGAGGTGTAAAGGAGAGCCCCCAAGACAGTGGTAGAAATATTATGGCTTCAAGCAGACCAATGGTCAGTAGTTAACCCTATCTGAGGAGCTTCCTCTGCTGCTTTCACTGACCTTCTGCAGCTTTAGCTGCTACTGCAACGGCTCTGAAATGCTTTCTGTAAAACTTTAAAAAAAGCCTTTTTATAAAACAGAATTTTTGTGCTGGTTTCCAAATTAAAGGCCTCATGTGCAGGCACAGGAACATATCCTTTCTCAAATGCAGAAAACCCTGACAGCCAAGGCCCAAAAGATGTGAGGAACCCTTTCCAGAAAACACATAGTCAGAAGGAATGTTTTTGGCAGTGGTAGCAAGAGAGGTCTAAAAGAAATTCACTTTGTATTTTGCTGTGCCTTTTGGGGGCTATTAAAAAAAAACAAACAAACCCACAACCAAAAACCAAATCCCCCAAGCAAAATGAACACCAAGAAAACCGCTACCACGACAACCCATCCCCAAAACCAACTTTTTAAAATCTGATGACATTCTATGTGTGTAATGAAGCAGGAAAGTCTTGGTAATTCAATGTCTATCTGTGGTCACTGTGATGTAATTTGTCTAATCTCATCTAAAATCTAATGCTTTCAGGTTAGTAATTCAAAATGTTGTAGATTAAAACAAATGGGAATAGAGAGTTTGGTCAAGAAGGAGCAAATTCTTCACTGTGATTGTGAATGAGTAATGATTTGTCTAATTATTACTATATTTAGGGGAAAACCAGCTGTTCAGTGAATTTAATTTTTTACTCTTTTCACCTCTGTCCCTGCAGTGAAGTTATGTTTTCTTTCACTACAAAGATGAAAGTATCATTCACTGAACACTCAACCAGTTTGGTTTAATTTTCCTAGGTTTCTGAGAAAAGAGCCAGAAATCAAACCTGGACCCTGTTGCTGCTAATCAAATCATGACAGAAAGGTAAGAAACTAATTTTATTCCTAGAGTCTGGGCTTTGTCCCTTCTGCTTCTCACTGCTGCTCACAGTCGTATCTCCAAAACTTTGTATTTTACCTTCACCTAGACATGCTTTCCTGGAATTTGATTATATATGATTTATCCATAAGGGTTTTTTGTGAAATAAAAAAAGATTGAACCAACTTTTGTGCCCAGCAGAAACTGAAGAATGTCCTCTATGTGAAAGGCACATATCACCCATGTAGTCAGTTCCTGCATGAAAGGCTTCAGGCTGCAAGAGCATTGCTGCAAGATGGGAGGCTCACAGATATCCTCATGCAGCTTTTCTGGGAGCTTTCAGAATGTAGTTTGGTTCAGGGATTAGTGTCTGGTGACAGGTTTTATACCAGGTGTTCCAGCACAGCAAGTTGTAGCAGGATAAGAGAAAATGGGCAGGCAATCTGAATCCCAATTTCCCAGCTCTGTCACTTTTTGAGTTGTAATTTTACTCTTTTCTGTATTTTTATCTTTGACTTATTAGCGCAGACATTGCCAAGGACACTCCACATCAGCTATTTATGTTCACAAACCTATTTCTATTTGTTCCAGCAATCTCAGCCAAGAACATCCCAGAACTGACATTTTAGAAAACCTTTGTTTATGGGAAGTTTTGCACATTGCATTTTCCAAACACTGAACTGGGGAGTGTTCACTGCAACATCTGAGAATACTTTAGCTCTTCTAATTTTCTCATGATGTCTTACTAATATCCAAAGAGGGAACAACTGTTTGTTTTATAAACCACTCTGCCAGGTTTCTTCAAAAGTTGTTACAGTCCCAAATTTTCTAAGCAGGCATATTTGTCCTAAATACATTTTGCTTTTCTCTTTCCTAGTTAAAATTAGTATTTTCTCTTCATGGTATGTGTCAGGACTGGCTTTTTCAATCATATAAGGTCTGATGTTGGGAGCTTTTAAACAAAACAAAAACTTAATTGCAAGTCTTCTGCAAAGGAGTGAATTTTGCGCTACTTCAGTTTGTCTTTAAGTAGATGTAAATTAATCGCCAAACTTAAAATTCAATTTTGTCTTTTAGTTCTGGTTAAAATAAATGCTACTGAATTTTAAAGTTCAAATGTTCATCAAATTGCATACAGTACTGCCCTTGGGATCATACCTAAAGTATTTGTAGTTAAGCAATGTTAATATACAATTTGCAAAGCAATAACCCAAGTCCCAGGTGAAAAGGAAATGCTATGAAGCTAAAAGGTAAATAATAAATGCTGATGAACAGGGACTCTAGAAAATCACAATTGGAAAAAGTGCTAAATCCCAAGGTTTTACTTGTTTTGCTCTTACTTATTAACTCAGGTACAGGGTTTTGCTGTTCTGCTGGTGCCCTGGAGGAAAGGTCTTTGTCACTTTAGATGAAAAAGTTTTCAAAATGTTACAAACATGTTCTGCCCTGTTCAGCCAGACTTACTAAAATAAAGTGGAATTTCTGGCAAACAATAGAGGGAACAAAGGAGAGGCTGCTGCTGAATTATTGGCAATTGTTAATAATAAATGATTTGCTAGATGCTGAGGAAAATGCCAAATATTCATTTTTAATTCCATAGCTAGTTCATGATACACTGATGCTGATTCCTTGAAATGTATAGGAAAATGGGCAGGCTTTCTGGGGCTTCCATGTTAGAGCAAGTCTTGCAAACTTTGTAATGGCTGGCAAGGACTGCAGTCCAGGAAAACACAGTTTCTGAACAGATGAAACTGCCCAGAGACTTAAAATTAGGCACAAGTAAAAGTGCTTTCTGGAACTTTGGTTAGGGGATTTGCTTTGATCAATGAATAAATCTATGAGTCTTAGCAGAGACTCTCCACTGCAGGAATGATGCCAGGGATTTCAATCACAGTGCCTCTGCTGAACTCTGATTGCTACCTGACCTGCCCAGGAAAAGGTGACATGAGCCTGTGTGCTCAGAGAAACCATTGCTCCCATGTTCCAGCAAAACCAAGACACTGGGATATAGAAATGCTAAATGACTGAGACCTACCCTCAGAGTAATACCATGGCAGGCTGGAAACCACCCTGAAAATTAGAGAAGCAAAAATCTTACAGGGGACTGAGTTCCAACAATGGCTGAGCAATTCAAGTCCAAGGCAGCTATCTAGCTGCCTAAGTAATGTAAAACACTCAGGCTGAATAAAGATAATTGCAGTGACATCATTGGAAAGAAAAATTAGTTGATGAACTAAGTGTGTAAAAAACCAGCAGTAATTAAGGCAAAAGTAATTGTCTTTAAATGCTGAGTGCTGTGTGTATTCCTCACAGAGAAAATCTAAATGTTCATGGTAAGGTAGTGGACAGATGTAAATTTATGTACAGCAGGAATTTTTCAAAACTACTTTTTAATAATAAAAGTAGCTTAGATAATGCAGTACCCATGTGCAATTGAAAGAGTAAAATTTTAATTACTGCATCCCAATTCCTATTCTTCACTATTAATTGGAAATACTTATAGACTTTGCACTAAGGGCATGGTAGCCTCACAGGCTAAATTTGAGCTTAGGAGGTAAAGATGTCTCCTACCAAAATCATGTCACTGTGTGATCTCACAAAATTTTACCAGAGAACCAGAATCTCCTCTGTACCTTCATGAGTTTTTACTATTGAGGTGAGAAGTAGATGGGATATTTTGGGATTAAGAAGTACACAGCACCCTGTACCCCTGTTCTACTGCTCCAACAGGGCAGGGGATGGATGGACTCAGAGAATTGTGGCTGTGATGGAAAGCACAGAATTTGGTGTGGTTTGCTTCCTTCATCCAAAAGATGGAATTTTGAGAAGGAGAACTTGCCTTGCTGATGTCTACAAAATACTGCCCTTGTGTTGATGCCTTGAGAGGCTACCTGGAACAGAGGCTAGACAGTGTTAAAGGAATAAAGTATTTATTACAAAAGGCCTTCACAGGATACATCTTGGGCAGTGCAAGAGCCTGGCTGAGGCTACACCCAAGATGGACAACAGGTCGCAGGTTTTCACACTGTTGTTAGTTTTGGTCCATTTACATATTAGGGTTAATTTTCCAATTGCAGCTTCAGGTTTTGAAGTCCTATCCCCCCAGATTGCTCTCCCCAGTTTGCTGTTTTTACACTTTTTTGGGCCTGAAGCTATAATGGTGTCCTTAGTTCTCAGGCTGGAAAAGGATTGTTTTGTCTGACTAGACTGTGAGGAGAACTTGCTAACACTTCATATGACGTTCAGAGTTATATATTAATGTGGTATAAAATCTGGAAAATATGAAAGCTAAAACTTAAGGCATCAATGTTCTTCTGGGTTAGTGCTCTGATTAGCAAGTCTTTTTTGTATGTTGAGCTCAGGTGTTTGTGGATATGCTGGGTCTTACTCTCTAGTGTCTAAATACAATTTTTTCCTGTTTATTCTGCAAATGTTTATATGTAGGAATAGTCCCATCAAGTAATGTGAGTATCTATGAACATTGAGGGAGAAGGCCTATGTTATTAACCCGCTCTTTGAGCTGACACTGAAAAAAACCATCTCAGGAGGTGGCTCCTATCATTCCTGAGGCAAATTCAGTTGCTTGTTGAACCACAGCATTGCCTCTGTGCTGAAAAGAATTACCTTGGTATAGCCAAAGGTTCAGTATTTGGCTTTCTAGGCACAATAACTTCATTAATAATAAAAAGTTGTGTGGGCTGAGTATAATAGAACATGACAAAAAACCAGAAATATGCACACACCAGAAATAAAACAATGCCATTATTGAATAATAAAAGTCTCCTCAAAAATATTTATACCTTATTGGCATCTCCAAGTCAAGAAAAGAAAACCAGTTTTAAGACTGAACTAAAATTCCCTTTCCAGCCATAATATATCCTTGGAGAGAAGAACTAACTCCATGTGTAAAGTAGGGAACATGCTACAGGGCTGGCCAAACCAGCCTCCAGTGGATAGTTACTCTATGGTTATAAAATTATATTGTTCTTTGTATTAGTTTTAAATGACTTGTACATATGTCCATTGTTGTCAGCTTAGAAAGTGCAGTTGTGAAACTTTGGTTCCAAGTGCTTAAAGATTTTGTCATATGAAAAGAACTGAGAGCAGCGCAGTTTTTTCAGCATTTGCATCAAGCCCTGGATGGCTTAGAAAAAGGCTTTTCTGAGCATTTGTCACAGAGAAGCAGTAGGAAAATGTTTTAAAACTATTTAACTCTTGCTGTTCTGAGTATTGTTTGGGAAAAAGCTTTCTGTCTGCTTATAATGAACTGACCTGTATGTTGTTTCTAGTGCAGATGTTAAAATTAGGGAGCTAATCAGCCACTGACTTAAATAGCAACTAGAGTCTCCTTTCAGCAAATAATTTAAGTATTTAAATTTGTGTAAGGATGAGATAAACACGGTAACTGTGAGTTGTTTGAAACTGGCTGTTTTGTCTAATAAGGAGTTCTGTGTCAATCCAGAATCTGATTGAGCAATAAGCCATATTAATAGTAAGGTCTTTTGGAGAGATGGGAGGCCAATAGAGTTTGTGGCCCAGGTGACTTATTTTTGCATTGTTTGCAGTTCTGCCCCAGCAATTTTATTTTTTTTCTGCTCTGAAAATCTATCATTGTACTGGCTTTTCATCAGGGAAACAAAACAGTCCCTTCAGAAGAAAACTCAGAGATTTGTGGGAGACCTTGAGTTTTAGATTTGGTGGAATTAATTTTCATTTCATGTTTGAAAAGCAAAATCCTGTCCCACTCACCCCCATCTCTCTGAATTTGTTTGGATCAGGCTTAGACCACAAACACTGCGGTGCCAAAGGGCCATAGAGGACAGATTATCTGAGCACTGCTTAGGGCTCTGTGAATTGCCAGGCTTCAGATCCAGGTAAAATTTGGATCATCAAAGACAAAAGTTTAGTTTGCAGCATCTCTTCTTCTCCTGTGGAAGTCTCCACAGCACTGGAGGTTGGCAGAGCAGTGGTGAAGCCCAGCTAGCCTGGGAGCAGGGAATGGAATGAGCCCTACCTTGCCATTGACTGGGGGGATTTGCATTAAAAACAAAGGTCTGTGCTGATGTAGTTCAGAGGAGCTCTAGTGTTGGCTGTATATGTTGTGTTTCATCCCATGTTTTAAAGACTTGGTACTAGAACTATGAAATTGTGAGCAAAGTCCCTTGGGAACCAGCCTTGTCCTCAAGTTTGTGAACTTAGATAAAGTTAAAAGGCAAAACTAGTCAAAAATAACACTGACCATACAATAACAGTTAGTGGGAGAGAAAAAGGTGTGGTGACTAAAAATTTCAATTTTAAATTTGGAATGCTAGGTCGCCTTCTTGAGCTGTTTAAGTGGGGAAAAGGCTCTTGAGATTTTTAAACACATGCTGTTGATTCTCTAGATTTGTAATAGTGGCACACAGTAATTGTGCACAATTAGTTGGCTATATTAGAAAATTTTTACATATAGAAATGGGTACTGACAGCATAGCCAACTCTGCTTTTATAAGAAATGAGGACACGTTTACACACAATGTAAAACAATGAGAGAAAACACCTCCAAAAAAGTGAATTTCAAACCTTATAAATGGCTCAGGCATCAGAGAACAAGTATTGCTTCCAGACTTGTCATGATGAGCCCTATTTCAATTCCAAATAGCAAATAGCTGTGCACTGTAATCAGTCTTTGGCCAGCATTGTCTTTTCTTCCCTGTGCCTGCAGCCCTTGGTGCTCCAGCCTGCAGGCCTGGCTGAGAGGCTGAGACACATTTTGTGCACCGCGTGGTGGGCAATAACACAGGAGGCCTCTATCTCTCTAAACTAAACCCAATTCTTTATTAACAGTGCAAAGGTTCTGCATCTGTGGATTGTGCTCAAGCCACGTGCATGCAGAGCAGCTTAACTGGTGTCCAAACTCCAAAAAATGAAAATCGTGTTCTTTCACTCAAAGTCTGGGGGGAATGGTGCTGCAGAAACTTTTTATGAGTATTAGAAAAGAATGCACATGCAAGAACAAACAACTAGTAAATAAATTATTTTTTAAAATTAGTCATGTGTGTATACATAGACACACATATTTTTATATACACACATAGATCTGGTTGTAGTGAACTCCTTCTGGAGGAAGGTATAATTTCTTCTATTTCGATTTCTTGCATTTTATTCCTGAGAGTCTTTTACTGTCACTGTTAGAGATGTATTGCTGAGCAAGATCAGTAACTGATCTGGCACTTCCAAGTCATCTATTTACCTGTGTTGCTCAGAGACTGAGGATTTGAGGGAATGGGAAATGCTGGCTGCTTGGTGTGTGTGTGTTCTCCATTGAAGCTAGGAACAGTTTAGCAACTTGACTCTGCTTTGCTTTGTAATTTATTGACATGGGTTCCTACCATCACAGTGCTCTTTAAAAAGACTTTTTGGTTTAACAAAATTGCTTTGACATTTCAGATTAAGAGAAGTGTTTATCTTGCTTAAAAGTGCTGACATTTTTTGCAATTATATTGTCTTTATTAAGACACAGACAGTAATTTGTAATATCACTTTTATCTACCAAGAAAAACCCCAAAAACAACTGATTACAAAAGTAGAATAGTTGGAAATGTAAAGGCAAAACAATGAATATAGAGATGCAGTATCAACTGCTAAGATTTAGATGACATTATTCACTTAGGGAATAAAAATAAATATTTGAAAAGTTTATTAAAAAACCTAAAGCCTCATCATTTTGCTACTTCTTTTGGTATGTTTGCTAAGGGACACAACTGTATGTGAGGAAAGAAAATTATTACTGCTTTCAGATTCTATCAAATAATCTCTTGGTTGATTTCAAATTTATTCCAAACCCTGAAGTTTCAAACTTATTATGTAATTATATGCAAATGCAGGGGTAAATCTACCAAGTCTTACTCTCTGGCATTGTTCTTATTTGGACTTTGGGTGTTGGGGTGTGTATTCACAGCAGCAATAATTGAGGGCCATAGTACTACTTAAGAGTGAATGCTGAGTTGATAAATTCTTTTTTTTTGTTTTTTTTGAGGTTGCTGTTTTCATGACTAAATGTGGATCTTTTCACATGGAAACAATTGTGTGCAGAAAATTGCTGGAGTAATTTTGGAGGCCGTTTTTAATTTAAAAATTTGCCTGTGCACAGTGCGCCCTTGTTTCTGCCCAGAAACATATTTTAAGAGTCAAGTAATATAAATTCCTTAAAAATGGAGGTTTGGGGGGAAATACTGATAACAATCTTAGCTACTTGATTGACAAGAAACCCAGCATGGCCTGGCACTGTGAGCTGGCAACCTAGAGGGCTCATCTGTGCCCTGGGTTGCATTCCCAGCAGATCAAGGGAGTGAATTCTGCCCCTCTGCTCTGCTCTGCTCTTGTGAGATCCCACCTGCAGTGCTGCCTCCAGCTCTGGGACTCCCAGCATAACAGACATGGGTTTGTTGGAACCAGTCCAGAGGAGGCCACAAAGATGGTCAGAGCACTGGAGCTCTGCTGCAGAGACAGGCTAAGAGAGGAGAAGGTTCCTGGGTGACCCTGGAGTAACCTTCAATACCTAAAGGGGCTCCATGAGGACTTTGGACAAGGTCATGGAGCGATGGGACAAGAGAGAACAGCTGCACACTGACAGGGGGCAGGTCTAGCTTGGATGTCAGGAATAGATTTGTCACTGTGAGGGTGGGGAGGCATTGGGAAAGGTTGCCCAGAAAAGCTGTGGATGCTCCATCCTGGAAATGTTCAGGGTTGGATGGGGCTCTGCAGCTCAGCCTAGTTGAAGGTATCCTGACCTGTGGAAGAGGAGATGGAACTTCATGGTCTTTAAGGTGCTCCAAACCAAACCATTCTATCTTTCTATAGCAATTTTAGTAACAGCTCCTCCCATATATTTACCTGGCTTTTCATTTATTTTGTCTGTTCCCCAGCTGCAACTGGCTTTTTTTAAAAATAATTTTACTATCAACTGTTTACGCACTGACAAGAAATTTCTCTGCTGTTTCCTTTTTGTAGCAGGTTTTCATGAGAATTAAAACTCAAGATTAGTTACATCGATTAGGGAATATTTGAATTATTTAGTCAAAATTGATGTAGTTACTTTCCAATTTCAGGACTTTTTTAATTTAAATTTTTTTCTTTCACTTTTAATGGCCTTTTTTTTATTTAAATGGTGTTTCTGCCACATTCATCAATTTTTATGCTACCATGTAAATAGTTTCCAAGTTGGTTTTTTTGTGGTGATTTAGACAATTTGTCTATTGGCAAAATTGTAATACTAGAATATGATAACTTTCTGCAATGCTGTAGCATTCCAGAAAACAATTTAAATAGATACTTTACTACCATTGACTATGGCATTTCAGGAGTTTTTCAGTGAATTTGAGCTCCTAATTAAGCATGGCAAGCAGCTTAGTATTTTTAGAGTTATTCAATCTTAAAGCAGAAATTAACTAAGCTATAATGCTGATCATGATTTTAAATATGTATTTCCTTCTTGGTTGCACAACTGATTCTTAGTGCTCATTCCTTACTGACTGCATGGTTAATCTTAATGTATGCACAGGCAAATTCAATTTTGCTGTAGTAATTAAAATGCATTTTGAGGGTGAAAAATGCAGCAGCATGAATAGCAAATTCTGGTATTGTATATAGAATGCATTATTGCAAAGAAGACATCACCGATGTAGGAAGGCCCATTAGGAATATATCTATTTTTTCATTATTTCTGTAAATTTCTTTAATTGCACTGTAGGTATTTTTAAATGGAAGAAGAATCAAAGGACAAAACTATGTTAGGAAGTTTAGGTGATGCAGTGTGAAATCAGAAGTGAAGGAAAAGTAAATTGATTTATGATTTAAGGAAATGTTCAGAAATCACACAGCCTATAAAACTCATTACAAGATTTTTCATAAAGTGAGTCTTAGAATAGAAACAGACTCAGATATTACGTAAGTCAGTAAAAAGAGCTCAGAAATAGTGACCATACCCAGGTTGTATAGGTACATTTATTCAAAAGACAATGTATTACTGCCAGAACCCAACCAATGCTGTATTACAATTGTGGATTTTTACTTGATGAAAAAGGGCTCCATGATCCTGGCTTAGGGATTGGTAAAGGAGGACTGACTTCACAGCAACTTATGAAATACCCATCCAGCCAGAAGCTGATGTATGTAAAAAGAGATAAGGTTGCAAAATATTACCTGGAGTTTAGAAGCCAAATAAGACTATCTGTCTAGAAAAGGGAGTTTTTAACTGGTGAGGTGCGTAAAAATATTTTCCTCATATGCAAGCCTTTCCACAGATGCATAATGCGTGGGCTCTTCCACCTCTCTCAAACAGCCAGCCCCCCTTAGAGACTCGGCAGGCAGCCACCTACCTGACCCACAGGAGCCATTTCTCATCTGGTGACTGCAAATTTGCTGGGGTAGGATCTACTGGCACTGGCACTCCCATGGCTCAAGGGAAATGCAGGCGGAGTTCATGGGAAGAAGGAAGGGTAGTGTGGGTGTCCTCCCTCCTGTCATGGTTCAGGCAGTGGCAGGAGCATTCCCAGGTCACAGCCAATTGTTCCTATGTGTTTACTGATTACTTGACAATGACCCTTAGAGGCAAGTTACTCTGGTAATAACTACTGCCCTGGTTGAAGGTGTTCTTTCTCCCACCACTGTTCTTCAGGGTTTAGAAATAAGTCTTATGCTGTATTCAAAATCAATAGAATGAGTCATTTTATGGTTATTTGTGCCTTCATAAAGCTATGGGTAGAGAACTCATTAAGAATCACTTACATTTACATGGCCTTGTCTCTCCTTGACCTGGAAGCTCTATAGAGCAAGATGATTGAAGTCCTTGCAAGATGACTTGTACCCTTCATCCAGTGGTAACTCTTCAGAAAACAGTCTGTGTAAGAAAAAGACACACTGCATAAAAATATGTGTGATTAATCAGTACATATTTGTTCATGTTTCAACATTCTCTGCCTTTCTGGGAATATACTAGCAATGAATAATTTTTAACATCAGAGGATGCAATCAATGAGGGTTTTGACTGACTAAGGATTTCAAGGTTTTTCCTATGAAAAAGCCAGTTGACATTCATTAGGGCTTAAAAAAAATTCAATAGAACATTTTTTACTTGAGAACCAAAAAGTTAAGCTGAAAGATGTTTCATAGAAACATGCCGATGCTGCTGAAATCTTTATTTACATTAAAAAGTCAAAATGAATTGTCAGCTTTTTAATTTTGTTTCAAGAATATTGAATACATCATTCTATATTTACTGATGTATATTTAATGCATATACAATATAAAATATACTTTCTATTTTAATATTGTTAACATTTTTTCCTTAATTTCACATTCAGAGGAAAGTGCATAATTGTACTAAGTCTGGAGTTTTTTTTTTTGACACAGGAGATTCTTTGTGTTTATTTAGATACAAGAAAAGGAAGGAAAACGTGGAATTTCCCAAAGGATTCAAATTCTAGCTTTTATAAGTTCTATGGCTATGGCAGCTGTATGAAAAGCTTCCTTTTACACTAAATAAATACATTACAAGGTACTATCTTAATTTTATGAGAAATTAAAATAGCAACATGGTGATTTTTTTTCCCTCTTTATTTTGCAACTAACATCAACACTAACATAGTCTTGGTGGTAACACGAAGCTGTGGTTTTATGAGCTGTAAAGTTCTTTCTGAATACTGAGCCAAAGGTGTGAAGAAGCAGGTTTGTTCAGACCCCTGTTGCTGTACAAAGCTTATTCAAAGAGCAAGTTTTAACTTTTTTAATATCTATTGTTTTCCCAGAGTAGGCTCTCTAGACAAGGACTCTCCAACCCATCCCCTTTCATTTAGGATTTAGGAGAGTCAGTTAAGCCTCTGTGTAGAGCTGTGCACAGAACTTCCAAACAGGAAAGGGAGCCTATATCCTGCTGCTGTTGCACATAAGAAATCATTACTCCTATGCGCTCATCTTCCTGCTCCATTTGTATGCATCATCCACCAATTCTCTTTCCATCTCCTCTTTTCTCTCACATCTCCATATGCTTCTCGGTTAAAAAGGCTTCTTGGGTAATCTATGAAATGTGTCCACTGCTCTCTCCTTCAAAGAAATTCCTCAAAACCCAACCATATTTCAATTAGAGTGATTCCATACTTCTATGGCTGTGTACTGTGAGTTATACAGAGAATTGTTTCAAGTGATGGTGCAGCAGTGAAAAAGGCAGTGCAACCTTAAGATGCACTGGGAGTGGAATTTCGAGAGGAAGTGCTGGTGCTATTACAGGGGCTGTGGTGCAACCTCAGAAATATTGTGTAGTGTTGGTCACCCATGGACAAGAATGTTCGGTAAAACTGGAACAGATGGAGAGAAGGGTCATGAGGATCATTAAGGCAGTGGAAAAGTCTGTTTTATGAGAAGAAGCAAAAGGATTTTATGTGTTCTAACATGGCAAAATAAAAGCTGAGTGCTAATACTTTCTGTCCAGGATATAATGGTTGGAGACAAACAGGAAAGTACCTAAACTAACTGACAACATAGAAGAAAACAATAGTTCTTGAATAGATTTAATTTTTTTTTCCTCTTTGAGTCCAGCCAGAGCCTTAATGAAAACACAGGGGAAGAAAAGTTCTGTATGCTTTCATGGTAGCTATGTGAAATACTGGGAAAACAGAACATGCACCCTAGGACATCCTTTCCTAAAATCCTGCAGCATTCTAATTTTTCTCCATTCATAGTTTAAGTAATTTACTTTATATGTCACACATCTGCTGTAAAACATTTAGCCTCATGCTCAGACATTCCTGGTCTTACACATACTTCCTGTGTGTTATTAAGTTGGTCACTTTGTCCTTCTGTTTTCCATGTGAACAATCTGTATATTAGTATTCCTTCCCTCAAAGGGATGCTGCAAGGATAAATATAGTAATGACTGTATTGGCAGAGGCAAGTAAATATTTTATCACAGGCAAGGAATCTCTGCCTTCATACAATTTCTCTGTTAAATGGCATCATTTCTATCAGAAAGCCTATAAAAAACACAACAATAATGATGAAATGTTTGGTTAGTTTCCTCAAAACTATTTGTATATCTGCATTTCCCAGGTTTTCTGATTTGGTTTGGGGGTTTTTTGTTTGTTTTTTTTTTTTTTCTTTTTTTCTTTTTTTTTAATATAGAATGTAAAATTATACAGAGCTTGTTCTGGGCTCCCCCAGTTTAAGACTAATATGGGCATAGTGGTCTGAGTTCAGCAAAGAGCCACAGGGGTGATTAAGTAGTGGCATTTTTAGGAAGGGTGGCAGAGCTGGCTCAGCCTGGAGAAGAGAGAGCTCAGGGGAACCTTCTCAATGCACTCAAGTATCTAAGGGGTGGTAAAGAAGATGGAGACAGGCTCTTGGTCAGTGCTCCTAGGTGACAGAACAAGAGGCTGTGGGAACAAATTTAAATAGAATAAATTTTATTTACACTAAAGGAAACCCAAACCAAAACAGTTTTACACCCTAAGGCTGATTGTAAATAGGAACAGATTCCCTACAGAGGTTTGTGTAGTCTCCATCCTTGGAGACACTGAAAGCTCAGCTGGACCTGGTCCTGAGGACCCTGCTCCAGCTGTCTCTGCTTGAACAGGGTTAGGACCAGATGATCTCCAGAGGACTGTTCCTACCTCATCTGTTCTCTCTGATCCTTCTTCTCAAAATGAGGGGAAGAAAGGAAAAACTTCCTTTTGTAAAATTTCTGGAGCACGTGAATCTTTGTACATTTCATTTATGCTATTAAACTAAATGCAGCAGGATGGATAACTTAGATGGATAATTTTTGCTATTGACTTCTGGGCAGTCAGGATTTTGGTGTTAAGTGGAGAACCACTGTTGATGTCAAAGCTGCTGTTTTCATTCTGGGTCAGTATCAGTTTACTTATTCAAAGGAAGGGCTTAAATCTGTTTACTATAGAGTTGTATAATGAAATTTAGTTTTATGCTTTGTAAAACAGAAAGGTAAATTCTGTGACAGGGATCTGGCATGAAGAAAACAACTTGGGCTTTCCCATCAGTGTTATAAAATAAGTGTAATCCCACTCTGTGAACAGTGGAGGGTTGAAGTTTGTCTGAATTTTGTGACAATCCAGAACTCCAAAGCTGCAGACATTTTCCTAATCCAGATTTCTTCTTGATTAAGTTGCTTCCTAAAGAGAAAGCCTTACCATGCTAAAGGAATGCTGTAAATATACCTCTTTATTCTAGTAAAGTAATTCTTCCTAAAGTAATAGAAACAAAGAAAGCAAAGAGGGACAGTGGTTCCTTGAGGAAGACTTTTATCCTGGCTTGTGAAGGAAATATTCCCCTGCATCTGAGAGATGAAACATGCTGAGATGTGCTGGGATAGTTCTAGTTCCAGGTTATGATTCCAAAGATGTTTTCTTGTACATCTTGTTAAGGTAAGATACACTTTTTATTTTTTAAATATCAGCTGAGTTATCTAAAAAAGAAAAACAGCAAGATCTGTCCCAAAGGGACTCTTGGACAGACGTTTTTGTTCCATGATGAGAGACAGAGTCAGAACTGTCTAAATAATAAAAACTAGATCCAAAAGTGGATTTTTTTGGAGGGAGATTCAAATTTGATTTATTGCTCATTGTAGGGTCTGTTTATCTCTTGTTGTGAATTTTCATGTGGCCACTAGTATACATCGAAATGTTGTGAAAGTTTAATAAAAGTTTGAATGTGAAGTGTATTACATTATTAATTGTTCTATTCTACTTCTGTTTAAAATGTAACAATAATGTGCTATTAAGACAGCTGAAAGTATTCAGTAGCTAATCAAATGCCATTAAAGGCAGAATGTGAAAATGGAATATAAAACAATTCATTCCAGGAATACATTTTAGTTTAATTTTAGTTGCTCAGATAATAACTGTAAATTCTGAACACATTTATAGAAATTTAAATCTGATTGTGATATGCTTGCAAGAGATGGCAGTTTGGTTTTGACCCCTCAGAAAGTATTATGTGGCTAACTCTTGTTAGCCTGCATAAGTGAGTCAGAGCTCTCACAAAATAAAAGGAAAGAAAAAGTCACATGCACTGTCCTTGTCAGACTGCAGTGCCAGCTGCAAGAGGATTTCACTTTCACTTGTTGGCCCTTATGAAATGTCATGGTGCAGTCAGTCACTATGAAAAGACAAATGTTTGTAAGGTATTATTTGGTCGTATGTGGTGTTTAACTGAACAATAGTTCCAAAATGCTGTGTCATTTGATCTGCCAGTACACACTGCTAAGAGTCAGGGCACTTCTCTCTTTAGAACATAGATTCATAACCTCTGTGACAGTCAAAGAGCCTTTCTGTGACCTCATTTGCATTCATGCCTTCAGCAGTGATTTAACTGCCATGGTTAACTAGTCTGAGACATGCTCCTGCACCTCCAGTGCATTCTAAAGTTGCAGTAGTAAAAGTGATAACGCTTTGACCATCAAAATACAGAGCATGAATCCTCTTTTCATGCCTGCTCATGCTGCTGCCATGCAGTAGAAAGTTAGCAGCTAAAATATCACGGTTGCTTCTCAGACTGTGCCAGTGCACTGAGTTATGGAAAAGATGGGTAGAGAGATCAATGGAGTTGTAGGTGTATATGTTATATAATTTCTGAAGGATTTTGTAAGGTGGATGTTTCCCATAGAGGAAAATGTGGTTTCCATCCTCTCTGAGCTTGCGAGGGTCTCTGCAGATGCCCATGCTTTCTTCTCTTTGCATATTCTTATTTTTTATTTTGGGAAGGAACTACTTAAAAGAACAACAGACCCAACTAAGGAAGTGCATGGACAATGTGATGGCAGTGAATGCAAAGTAATGTATATTGGAAGGGAAAAATATTGTGTCAGTGTCCTTTGCACTCTATTACATTTACTGTGTCAACTGAGGCAAAGAAATCCTCTGTCACAATAGACACCTCAGTGTCAACTTCTCCTCAACGTGAACCTGCAGATGAAAAACTGAAGAGTGTGGTGAAGTTGCAAGATGAATAAGTGACAAATAACATGGCACTGCCATGGGCAGGCCTGTCTGAATCACTCAGTGTGGCTGCTGCCTCGCTGGCTCTCAAATTACCTGACTGAAAGGGATGTTGGAAAAGTTTGGAAAATCAGACATTGAGGATGGACTGTGGCCAGGTGGGAAAGGTTAGCTGGTGTGCCTTGGTAAGAAGGGGTGACCACTTAACCAGTCAGAAAGGCTGCAGCTCTTCCATTTGTGTGCAGGATCAGGGTTGCTTTAAAAGCAACCAAATGGTTTTAAAGGTCATGCTCTAAAGTTTTACATCCCTTGGATTCACCACTCTTAGTTTTAAGAGTCAGCTTTATTATTTTAATTAGTTTACAGGGACACAATATATGTGACTGCATAGATTTGTCTAGCAAGGTTGCTTTTTTCTCCCCATAAGCTTGCTCTTCTGGAATGTTGAACGCACAGAAAAAAAGTTTATTGGAAATTATTGTATTTGAAAAGGGCCTTAGCTATTCCCCAGAAAGAAGAGAAGCGAACACAAGGTCAATTTACAACCTGACCTGAAAACACAAAGTTGATAATCGGCCATCATTGCTTATTGTATCTATCATCTGATTTGTTGAAATGCTCAATAAATCCACTATTAGGAGAAAAAGTGCTTACATGCATTTTTTTCTTTAAAAAAAGAATTAAACAACAAAATAAAAGATTGATTGACAAGACATCAATAAAGCTTTGAGCACACACTGCTGACCTTTTTTTCTTTGCACTGCAATCTGTGTTTATTAGAATTCAGCTCCTATAAATACATTTCTGTGGATAAAAAAGCAAGCAGCTTCTTAGGAGTTTTGTTCAATAAACTTCTGTGAAAATTCCAAAGACTTAATACGTGGCTTTCAATTTAATTCATTCTGTCTTCCCTTCTTAAAAATAAGATATAAGTGAGGATGAAATAGGTTTAGCTGGTAAAATCTTTTTTCTAAAGCTGTATTCTTAAAACTCACCCTTCCTTTTTAATGTCTGCTACAGCAGTTCATTCAGAACAGACAGGATATATATCATCTCACGCCTGGTACTGTGGGCTATTTCTTCTCTTTAAATAAAAACATATTATAAATCTGTGCTGCACTTGAGTGTGGTAAGCACTCAGGTTAGTGGCTTCAAAAGTAGAGCTGCAATAAGGCTTTGGCAGGCACTAAAGAATACTGACCAGCTCCTTGGACCTTAGTTTCTATTTGATCTTTCTGAGAAGAAAATCTCTTCAGAGCCATTCAAAACTGTAAAGTGGCACAGCAATTGTGTCAAGCCTTTTAATTTTATTGCAGTTCTAGTGATATTCCTGTATTAGGAGTTTTGTGCTTAAAGCCCTGCCTTTTGGAGCCCTGGGAGAATCTCATTCATTTTGTATTGGTGAAGTAAACACATAGTTGGGGCTGCTCTAAAAAAAGTGAAATAGAAACCCTAGGCTGAAATGGTCAAAATTTGAAACGTAACGATACAAGTGTCTGGATGGATTCTCAGAATTGGCTTTTCCTTGACATGTGTTTAACTGAGTGGAGCCTTCTTCTGCCCTGGTGTCAGAGGGGCTATGTGTTTTTACAAATTGTTCTGTGATGGTAAAAAAACCTGATTGCTATCAGATTTTGTCCCAGAACTTTCTTCTTCCTTAGTAATTCCTAAATACTATTTTCTTCACTATTTTCTATTATTCTCTTCTAACACAATGTTGCTGGCTCAAGCATCTTTGCCTTGATTGATGATACTAACCTCTGATTAACTTAGATTATTTTCTCCCCTTCTCTCCCTATGATGTTTTGGTGTGGTGCTTGTTTTGTTGGGATTTTTCCCCAGAATCTCTCTCTGTTTTGTTTGACAGGTGAGTTCTTTCACTAAGTGCTGGCTGTTTTAGGTGTTCACAGAGTGCAAAATAGGAAAAATTGCTGGTGTTTCTTTTAACACAAACTACAAAGAGCATCTGCATTACACCTGGAATGGTCTCATGTAGCACAAAACCACACCCAGAGTGCTGAAGCTCAGAGGTACCTGGGCAAGTGGGCTCTTGTCTTGTGCTAAAATGAAATTCAGAGGGACTTTTCCTCTGTTGGACACTGGGAGGGAGCTGGATTAGCTATTTATGTAAGTCTAAATATTTTTAAATACTGATGGTAATTGGTTTTCTTCCTCTGTTTTGCTCTCATCCAACTAGATGTAAAATTACTAAACTGTCTTTCAAAAGGGTTTATAGTTCCTGGGTGGGATGGACTACATGCACAGGAAGTATTTTCCTACTTGATCTCTGCTTGTGTTAAACCTGGCAACACCTGGGACAAAAGCATTGAATATGATTATTTCTTAATTTTGACTATGTTATGTCGTGGCTGGGGGAAGGTTGCACACAAAGAAGGTGATTCTACTCTTGTAAACCAAAAGGTGAGAGGAAGAAGCCACACAGCACTCTGCAAAGACTATAAAATGTGGAGTTTGCTTTCTCCTCTCCTACATCTATAGTAGAAAAAAGTGCATTATAGGTGATTTTATCAAATGAAAAAACTTAATAAGATTTCCTAGTAACACGAAGATGGTGGTACACCTTTTTAGATATTCTGTACGTTTATAATACATACCACATACTACAAAACCATTCCCATTTCTGTACAATATATCTAAAACACATCCACACTCCACTCAAACTTTATCTATTAAATATAAGACTTTAAAGAGACATGCAGGCATTTCTTTCAGATGTAGGAGGACTGTATAGAAATTTAATTCTGCTTATTCAATAAAAATTTATTTCAAAAGCTATGATCATTAGGATTATTATTAATTACTGTGCCATTCAGCTGTGCTGACAAAAAATTCTTTCAGATATAACTGAGCACATTAAAAATATTGGATTAAAGAATTAGCTCTGCCAGATTTTAAATAGAGCAAAATAAAATCTGAGCACATACAAGGTGATAATTTACCTACTTTCATTGCACATTGTTTGAATAGTTTGTATTATGGATGTGAAATTGCCCTCAAGGAGGTTAGTTAAAGTAATAAAGGCTTCCCTGTGCCTCAGGAGCCACTCCCTTTGTGATATGACCTTTCTGTGACTTCTGAGCTCAACTCATTATGAAGACAGACAAATGTGTATTTTAAGTCTTCTTGAAAGCTTTTCAGGCACTATGCTTCATAGTAAGGTACCATTTTTTTTTCCTCATTTTCTAAACCAGTTGCAATAGAGAGTGTGAGGGAGAAGAAATAATCCTAGAATTGTTTAGGAAAGACCTCTAAGATCATCAAATATGTCATCAATATATAAGCACTGTCCCAAAGGACCACATCTACTCATCTTTTAAATCCCTCCAGGCTTGGTCACTCCACCACTTCCCTGGGCAGCCTATTCCAATGCTTGACAATCCTTTTGGTGAATAAATTCTTTGTAATATCCAATCTAAACCTCTGGTGCAACTTGAGGCTACTCCCTCTCATCCTGTTGCTTCTTACCTCAGAGAAGAGACTGACTCCCCCCATCCACCTGGGCACAACCTTATTTCAGGTAGTAGTAGAGAGTGATGACTCTTCTCAAAGCTAGAAGTCACAACCTTAAAGACTATTTTATGCCTTGTTTTGGTTTGAGGTGGGTGAGTGGGTGTTTTTTTACAACTAGAATTAGATTGTCTGTGCTGGAATTTCATCGTTTCAGAGCAGTGTGGGTAGCACACAGTCACTCTTGTAATGCTTTAGCTTAAAATCAGACCTGTTTCTCCCACCCCAGAGCAGGTGGCACAATATGCCCCAATTCCATGGGGCAATCTTTCCAATTCCATGAGACACCCTTGCCCCCTGCTCCCATTCTATGCTGTGCTCATCATTGGCCTCATTGCAGTGAGCAAAAGGCACCATTTTGTGCATGGTGTTGCACTAGGCCTGTCCATGGCCAAATTTCACCTCACCTCAGGCCACTCCTCAGTGCAGTGGTCACTGTTTTGGTGTGGGGGCTCCAGCAGGGCTGAGTGTGTTTGGAAACAGCTGGTGTGTGGGAACACCTTGGGACGGGACATGCAGCTTTGAGCCGTGAGGGTGGGAAGGTGCCAAAGTGGCCGCTCCGTCCTCGGGCCTTCACCACACCAGCGGTGATGGGGTACTTGTGAGTCCTGGCCATTTAAACACAACATAGAGCTTGGCTGACAGTCCAGCATGTGTTTCACATCCCCGAACCACGGCTTTAAAAGAACCCAAATGTGGCTGTTGCAGCAGAGAGCCGAGGCCTTGCCGGCAGCCTGTGCCTCGCTGGGGGCTGAAGGGGCTCGAGGAGCGCCCAGGTTGGGTGTGCGGCTCTGTGAGAGCGTCCTGCTGCCTGGGGGCCATCACTGCCACCCCACAGGGCTCTGGGAAGTGGGAATGACCTCTCTGAGGGCCAGCAGTGTCAGGGATGAGCCTTCCCGTAGCGCTGGTGGTGTGCTGAGGGCGTTTCTTCACATAGCAGCGCTCATCGTCTGTGCCGGCAGCAAATGTGGTGGGTAGAGAACCTTTTCTATGAGGTATGGATTTCTTGTATTTAACTGAAAGTTTGAGAAGAGGTATTAAAAACTCTGAAAGTTGCTTTAAACTACCAGGTTTATTTGTATCCGCATGGTGCTGAGGAGGCCACTGCCTAACGGGGTCTGTCTGTGGAAACCCTCAGATTGCTGAGGTAGAACTGGGAGAAATAAGCAAAAATGCTGTAAAAAAATAACTTCATAAATGTTCTTGTTTCTAGCCTCACACCAGTTTTGCAGTATTTGTTGGATTTTCTGAGTATGCATGTTCAGAATTACCAGATAATTTCTGCAGATAATTTTGGTTGTAGTTGGTTCAGGACAAATGCAGTGGGTGAAGGCATTGGGGCAGTGCTGGAGAGGGGTACAGGGGAAAGCAGAGCCCTAGTAGTCAGGTTTTCAGCAGATATATGGTTGCTGAAGTTGGTTATTTTTCAAGTTATTCTCTCAAAGATTCAGTAGAAATTCACCATTTGTAGAAAAAAAGTGTGTTGAAAACCTTCTTTGCTACGATGTTTGCTAGAAGTGCAGACAATCTTTTCATCTGAGCAAATATTTGTAGGAAGTTTTGTGTGTAGAGGTGTACTTGGTTTGCCCTGCAGAATTTTCCAGGGTGCATCTGGGAGCATTTTGCTCACTCAGCTGTAATCTTAACATGAAGTGTGGAACTCGGTACACCATTTCCATTTCAAAGATCACTTAATATCATTTCTGCAAATTTTTTAATTTGTTTAATTAAACTTAGCACTCCATTCCACTTCATTAGATCTATTTAATTTTCATGTATCTAAGCAGTTTTTCAAGTACATAATTAAAAGAATAGTTTTATAAAATCAGTACTTTTTTTATTAACATCCTCCAGAACAGGAACTGTATTTTCCTGTTGATTAGCACATGATGATAAAAGCATTAGCATAAAGTAATAAGAAGGAAGTAATCTAGTCCTGTTTAAAATGTCCACCCTGAAGCTGGCCAGCAGGTATTTTTCAAAATGAAAGATATGTATGCTTTACTGAAACTTTGCAGGAGAAGTGAATGCAACAATAATCTTGGTGTTAATTTTTTGCTGGCAGTGTGGAGTGTTCTTCATGAGGGGAAGTGTTGTGTAGTTTGCAATTGGGAGTTCAGCTTTGGGATTCAGTTCAAGTACCATATGGATGGTACTTGGATTTCATTGAGACAATTCTTGTAACTGAAGTAAGTGGAATGCAGAAAAGGTGACTTGCATGTGGTCATTCAATAAATTGGAAGCAGAACAGGCAGAGTCCCCAGCAGTTTTGTCATACTAGAGGAGACAAGGCTGCAATGTTTCCTGGTGGCTACAGCCTGTGGATGTCTGGAGCAAGAGATAATGTTTTAGAAATAGATCTCTGGGTAGAATGAGGATTAATGCCATTTGCATTTTCTTCTGATAGACCAGTGGTATGACTGAAGGGAAAAAAAATTACTAAATACCTTCATCATCATCATCTTAGCAAAATAAAAAATGCTGTGTGGACACGTTATACAGTTTCTGTCTGTAGCTACTTGGAAAATGGGCATCAAATATAAATGGAGAAGGTGAGGAAACGTCTTATTCCACAATAGCCACCAACAACTGCCTTATACTCAATAGCCTGCAGGATTCATAGAATGAATACTAATCTACAGTACAGCAACAAGATGAATCTGTGTAATTTAGTTCCCTGAACTCACACTAACTTCTATGTCCTTTGAAGCTGATTTTCAATATATTCTTCTGCTAAACTGTTTTATGCAGCTGGAATTTTGTGTGCCAGAAGACATACAGTCCTGAGGGGTGAGTGAATCATTCACCGTGTATTTGGAAGCTTTGTTTTGTGTGTGTGCTTATGTATGTTTGTGTGTAAATATTTGAGGGTGTTATTTAAAAGAAAATATGAAAACTGAGAAACATATGTTCATGATTTAGTTCCCTGAAATGTCAGACAGCTGTCTCCCAGATTTTTTCCTTCCAAAGGCCTTACAAATTGTGCACCACTTCACTGTGGCCACAGTACACATCTCGGGGTACCTCACCCTAAGTGTGACAGTGTGCACAGGATATGTTGCCATTACACTCTCAAAGCATTTATTAGTGGACTAAAAGTCCATAACTCTTCTTCCACATGAGGAACATGAGCGAGATTTGTGGCACGGCTGAGATCCACTTGAGTTTAGATGTCATTTTAAAGCTATTCACCCTCAGAATGAAACCAAAGCAAATGAAACTCTTTCAAGTCTCCATATCTGCTATGGATAACTGTTAGAAAAGTTCTGTCAATGTATAAACTTCATGGTTTAAAATAATATTTTATTTCTAAAAGGGAGGAGTAGAACATTTCCATGACACTTGAAAACCAAGAGGATTGGTAGCTCTGTTGATAAAACTCTTAACCAAACCAAATGTTTTCTCAGATTTCAGTTTTAGGGATGTTGGTAAAGCTGCTGAGGTGAAAGGATTAGTTATTCACCTGTTTCTTTCCTGATGCACCCTTTAATTTGCCTGTATGAGGCCATTGCCAGTTTGTGAGGAATGTTTCTGTGACAGGCCAGGCCCCAGAGCAGTACTTGGGGTGCTGAGAGCACCCTGCTGCTGGATTCACCTGCATTTTGGCATGGGAGTCTTTTTCCTTGCAGGAGGTGGTGGCAGCAGGTGGGCAGTGATCATACAACCTGAGCATGTTTATTTGGCAAGAGGAAATGAAAATGGAATGAAATAGCAAAGGTGCTTTTGCTTCATTTAGCAAAAGGTGCCAGAAATTATTTGGCATGAGAGAAGCTGGACAATAAGCAGTGCATCTTTGCATTTACTGGTGCATCTGTTTGACATGAAAACTGATCAGCACATGCTGGGAAACCAAACTGGTCTGACTTAGGGGTCAGGTGTATGGGCACAGACTGCTGCAAGTGGTGAGACCTGGCTCTTGGCTTGCTCTGACATCAGGCCCTGCTGGTCCCTGTTGATCTGCACAAAAGTGTTGAACCATCATTTTAGCTTGTTTTTCTTTAAATATTATATCTGAACTAAACTGATGCAGCAAATATCCCAGTAGGCAGGCTAACCCACCATCTTTATAAGCCACTGCAGAGCCACTCTGGGGCTCTTGCAATCCTATTAAAGAAGCTTGGTCCCTAGTTGCTCTGAAGAGGAGGAGAGTGCTCTTTGAACTACATTCTGAGAAGATCAGTATGTTAAATATTTCAGACTTAAATAAGAATTAGCAACATTGTTCTGTCTGAAAGTGATTAATTTTGAGAGCTCCTCTGGCAATCGCTGTTAAAAGTCTTTGTATTAAATTTGCCATATTGCAGTCTCTGTTTCCATTCCATGTTTGAATGGCAGTTCATTCCACAGGCTCAGTGCAGGGGAATTATGATGGTATTCAATTAGCTAGGTAGCCTCTGAAGCCTCTGTACATATAAAATAGAAATCCACTCTTAAAGCTTCTCTGACCTGCACTTTCATTTCAACCACTAAATAATGGTTATATAATGTACAAAAGGCAGCCACTCTGGTGGCATCCCAGGGATGAGTGCTGTCCCTTGTATACCACAAGCACAGCCTGCACTGATGGGGGCAGAGACCAGAGAGCTGACAAAATGCTAAACACTGCTTTGCATGAGAAGGTCTTGTGTAAAATGGGATGTGTGGAACTGGGAGATCAAAGCTTGTTTAGAACCATTTTGCAGCAGGGAATGAAGATCCAAATCCAAATTCTGGTAAATAATATATGCCCAAAGATTATACCTTGATTTTTTTTCTAAAAATTAGAAAACATATGTGTGTGTGTATATATGGTAATGTCAAAGATAGGTATTCCGTGTGCACAAGGAAGATCTCTGCTTTCAGGATTTGTGACTTTCATTGTAGATAAAAGGAACTGACAAAGAAATAAAAGAACAAAATTAAAACTCCAGGAGAGAATAGAGTATGCAAGACTCTCTTGTTAACAGCAGACATCTGCCAACATGCAGACAAGCTATGAGGGGAGCTTGTTTTATCCTTAGAAGCATTATGTGGAAAATAGTCCTACCAGTATTAAGTTGTGTACACTCCAAACCAAAGAGTCCCTTGTAACAAATTCTTTATCAGATTTCACATAAAACAATCTCACCAGTTTATTCATAACACAGTTTTTTGCTTTTGATCATTTATGTGTTTTGTTGTTGCTTTTTCTTGTTCTGGTTTTATTTTTTATAATGAAAGTTACATTACTACTCATCTCTTCTGTTTTTAATATGATTATTATATGTGAAATCTTAACAGATTATAAATTCCACTTGTTTCTAGGACTGGACTTTTTTTTATCTCAGGCTTCATAAAACTGAAACATTTTTTAAACATTGAAGAGCCAGAAAAAAGTGTAATCTATAACTAATAGGCATTGCATATTTCAAGCAAATTAGGACATACTATTCACTAGAAGAGATTCCTGTAAATTCCATTATGTGTAAAGCATTCTGAACAAAGCAGTTATAATGCACAACAGTAAAAATGCCAAATGTGGTCTATCACTTAAACAATGTATTTCTGAGAAAGAGTTTGCTGGTGTTTTCATGATGTTTCTATTACTATTTAAGCTTTCAGGGAGATGAAATATTTTACTCTGAGTGATGGAAACTGAGAAGCTGTTAGAGTGAACAGATGAAGGAGAGCATGCAAAACATACACTGTGAAATTCCATGTTTGACCTGACCGTTGAAATAGAGCATGAGTTTTGAAAACAAACACACACAAAAACAACAGAAACCCCCTACAAAGGAGTTTTGATGTGTTTTAAAGGTCTAGATCACTAATGCCAAGGAATTTTCTCAGTTTTGAAATGCTTGCAGCAAGTGTTTGTAATCCCTCTCTGAGCTGACTGTTGTACAAAGTACAAGACTAAAGGAAAGCTTGTAGAGAACATTGTGATGCAGAAAAGAATGGTTTGTGAGTCTGTAAGTAGAGGCCAGGGCCATGCAGGATTTTCATTATTAATTTCTCAGTTGTTTTTCAACTGAGTATTGTCAGAGCCATATTTGTAATCTTTAACTTGAATTTAGACAACATCCTACCAAAAACACTGTACACCCCATTTTTCCTGACTCAGTCTCTGTGGAGGGATAGAATGTAAGAAAATAAGGATAGTGCAGAAGGTAATCTCACACCTGAGGAGCTGCAGCTGCACTAATCACCAAAGATTAGGAACAGGCCTGCCCTTAATAGGCCACAGCTGTGTCCAATAAGAAAAGTGCTACAAAAGAGTGGGTTAGCTGGGTGAAGAGACAAAGGGAGTTTGTTGGTTGTGCTGTGAAGGGGAAGGAGTCAGTGCTGTAAGGAGATGCCCATGAGAAATCACCAAGAAGGTATGGAAACTTTGCAATAAGATTATAACAAGTCTCCAGTTTTGCTGTTGAGCCTCTGACATTGTGTCCACATAAAATAAACCAAACAGGTAAAATCTACAGAAGAAATCCAATTATTTTTTTTCCAGCCTTCATTTAGCAAAAGGTACCATTTACCAAGCTGTTAGGTGATGACATCTCTCATTTGGTATTGAGAAATTGGGAAAAGACTGTGCTGGACTGTGAATTGTGTGAACAAGTTTATTTTCAGTAAAGGAGCATCAACTTGTAGCAATGTTCTGGCTTGGTTCAAGGAGGTCAGCTTTACACTGGCTAAAACTAACAATAAAAACCCCAGAGATGGTATCTCATTCATCAGAGTATGGAGTAAGAACCAGAGATGGACATTCCCTTCAGAAAGTGACTTTCTGCAGCAATTTAAAAATTATAGAGTAGCTCATTGCTTATAAGGAGGTGGTTGCAATAAAATAAAACTTCATCCAGTTTCTTCAGTACTTCAAAGAGAAAGAGACAGTTTGCTTTTAGCTACAAAGGGACTCTAAATCAAGATTAGAGCTGAGCATGTATGGTTTGTCTGTTTATTAGGTGATCTAATTTCAGCAGGGAAGGCATTTCTCAGTTGCAGCAGTTAAAGCTATTGATGTTTTAGCTGTTGAAGCTTGCATTATGGAAGAGAAAAGTGTCCATATTTTCTAAGGGTTTTGCATAAGTTTTCAAGGAACCATACTGAGAATTTATTTTCTCTGGGAAGCAGCCACTCAGATAAAATTGTCTTAAAGAGCATTAGCCATGCCTGGGGGTGGTGAGCAAGGGAGAAGTGAAGTGGAGCTGGCTCAAGGCATTTTGACTTGAGTGTGGCTGGAGGCAGCCTGCTGCACCCTGGCTGGGTGGCATCATGTCCTGCTCTGCCTGCACCTCCAGAAAGTCTCAAAAGCTTCTTCTGCACCTGCAGCCAGGGTCTGGCACTGGGTGCCTCCCTCCCTCAGCTGAGAAACTCTTTGGGAGCTATTGGCTTTTTTCTTGCTTGTTCTGCCCTGCCTGTGCTAAGCAGTCATGGGGGATGTCATGTTCCTTCTTCACTGACTGGGGGGTCAGGACAGGCAAATTTCTGTGTCCCTTTAAAACTTTACCCTCTGAATTAGTCTACCACTGCAAAAGAGTCAATGGACTGATCCCAAGCCTGTAAGACAATCTTTGTTTAAAGAAGAGGAGAGTTATATTTCAGCATTTTTGTGACAATTATAGTAATCACGCTAAATTATCCATAAACCAGAAAAAGGTATCAGTTTTACATTTGAAGGAAAGTTTTTTATTAAAAGATAGTTTTGTTTGGTATTTTATGCCTGGGATATAACCGCTTTAGCCACCCAGAAACCACTGTGGTTGTTTTTTTCTCTATTATTTCTGGGCAAAGTTAGTGAGGAAAAATATTAGAATTTGAGGCCATTCCAAAAGATGTTTTCTTGCCCTGACTTGGTAATTCTGCCTTCATAAATTCATGCTGTCTTGTGGATTGTCATCCTGGTTATATATCTCCTTTAGCCACAAAAAGCCTTTTAAAATGGGGAATAAGTTCACGTTGTGGATCTGGAATTCAGTTTGGATTAGCAGCAAGGTGGAAAGGGGCTTTGCTGTGCCAGAGTCAGGGCAGGGAATCTGTCCTGACTCCCTGCACTGTTTTGGAGTCATCCTGTGCAAGTTCCTGTGCTTTTGTAACCAGTAACCCATACATTGAGCAGAAATTAAACATTTAAAGGTATTCATAATATTGTAACATTTATGGGTTTTTTAATTTTGGGGCTTTGTTTGTTTGGGGTTTTTTTGTGAGTAGCTAATGAGACTTGTTCTTTATTCACATATTCCCAGAAGTTAATAATTGTGAAAAAGTCACCAACTATCTCTCTTAGCAACACTGTGCATTTTTGGAGATGAGGAGGCACAGCTTCTTCAATAGCTTTGTTGCCTAAACTTTTAATAAAAGACATTAAAGTATTTTTATACCCACAGTGGACAAGAATAATCTTGAAAACGTGTTCCTTTTGCAATACTTTGAGGAAAGTCAGAGGTTCAAAACTGATTTTACAAACAGAAAATTTGACTGGTTGAACTTGTCCAATTTATTTTTGCTGAAAGTTGCTATTTTGAAATTTGAGTTCTTTGCCTGTGCACATACCAGGCTAGGGTTCCTTTTTCCAAGCCTAATTTCAATAGAAGGATTTATTTCAATGATTACATTGTATTCATTTCACTTACCAAATTAAAAAAAAATCATTCCACTGAAATTCAAAAAATAAACCTAAAGCAGTGTAAATTATTTTTGTAACATCTATCTTCAACACAGAATGAAGGAATGAAGTCTGGAATAATTCCTGCATTGAAAATGAAGACATCTGGGTTCATCCTTGGCTCCACTGTTGTGTTTTGCTTAAGGAAATTGTATAATCTGTCTCAGCTTTAGTCTGTAAAACTAAAGAATGTACAAAAGTGTTGTGAGACTATTGTTTCTGATTAGAGCAAGTGCAAAGCAACTTAAGAGCAATAGTTTTAGCTGCTAAATATAGGGTTGTAAGTCATGATGGTTTATGTATTGTATGTGATTTATATGGTGCATCTAGCATTTTCCATCTGCATGCGTCATTCTGATTTCTAGAGTTGCACTCATGATTCTCTAAGTATTTCCTATATAATTTGAGAACAAAGTTCAGCCTGTGGGTTATTAATGAGTGAATATAAATGTTATTTAGTGGGTAGTTCTTAACTGGTTAGTTGCTTGGTTTTCTGCCAATGAACTAGTTAGTTAGCAGAGAAAACACATGGTGTTTTTTCTATTCTTGGGTTGGATTCAAACCCAAGAGAGTAATAATTAGTACTTACACAGTGATATCCAGTTAGTGACTCCTTTCAGAGATGGATGCAGGGAGCTGAGTACTTGTGAGCAAGGCATTACTCAATCCTTCAATGGCAACTCTTGCAAGTCTGCTCTTTAGAAATTGCCGATTCTTGCATTATTTGTCATTCTTTCATCTTATTCTGTAGTACTTGAAGTCTGAAAATTACAAACTTTAATTATTTTGAGCTACTTAAGTCACTCAGAAATTTATGATGCACAAAGGCGACTAACAAAGCATGGGGCCAAGTACTGGAAAGTGGGATACATGAGAGCTCTGCCACACCTGCTGGGTCTTGGCTGCATTTGGCACTGCTGGTGCTCTGTTTCCAGCACAGTATTTTCTTCCATGCTCCAAGACTGTGCCTGGCAAAGGTAAGTTTTCCTAATCACCTTGAACTATAAAATATCTTGTTCCAGAGACTGGATCTGGGTTGTGTTTTTGGAGACTCTGTAGAACCATTAATAGGTTTCAATGGAGGACTTTGCATCTTTAACTTGCTCCAGTGTTTTTAGTGGTTTTTGGGGTTTGATTAACTCATTTTGTTTTCATTTGCCTATCTGCTATATTTTCCCCAAAGGAAGTCTTGTGATTAGGTTTATAGGCTCCCCCTCCAGGGAGAGCTTATTGATGCCTTTTCTAGTCTCTAAATAGCATTTTCCATCTGTTTCTGCTTGCCTGGCTCTGGTTGTTCTAGTGCTTGTTTTTGCAAGTTTTTTTTCCATACTCTATTTTCTTACCATTTTATATCACTTGTGAATGTCATATATTCACCAGAGATCCCACTTTTGTAATATTTGACCATTCCTTCAGTCTGGTGAAACAGCAGTGGTGTCATCTCACCTCACCTCATAGACAAGGTGGAAAAAAGTGTGAGGGATTTTCAAATGGTCCCAGAGAAGTTCCTGAACCCATGGCTTGACATGTTAGTCCAGATTCTGTGCCATGACTTCTAACTTCTCTCTCCAGCATATCAAAATTGAGTTGATATTGTGATGATTTTTAAAACTGCTTCATCTCTTGGGAACACAAGTTTTCAGAGACTATGCTGGTACCTATTCAGAAGGAAAAAAAAAAAGGGTTATTTTTGCAGCTAAATAGCTAAGAAGGTTTGGGCAGGTGCAGAAAAACTGGTAAAAATTTCATTGGTAGAAATTTCTGAGAAGTTAAAAAATGCTAAGATGTATAAATATTATATAGTGCACAGGATGTAGCAACTTGCTGAAGTGTATTGCTGCTCATTGAGGCATATCTAAGCTTCTCTTCCTCACAACTCTACTGAACTTGTAAGAATCTGCTACGACTTTAAAGTACAAAAACCCCAAAGCAGATCCATAATCTCCAGGGCTGTAAGTGTTGAGTCCAGCAGCTTTCACTTGCTGCACAGTTCCCTTCTCCAGGATAAGGGAGAGCAGAAAAATCTGTGTTCTCTGCCCTCCTGGGCTGCTGTGAAGGAGAGTGGCCTGCCAACGGGTTCTGTGCCCTGGCCCCTTCAGCGCCTCTGGTTTACTTGGGATACTTAATTTGAACATTTGGGAAATTAAAAATGCAGCGTGGAGCAGTGTTTGGAGCTGCTCTGCACGGGATACTTTTACACTAAGTCATTTTCCAAAGGAAAATGATTCTAGTAATGCTCTTAGCCAGAAATGTGTTGGTATGCTTTTCAGGATGTCTTGGAATGCTAGCACAATAAGTTCGCTGTACAAATCTAATTATCTCAGCTTTCTTTTTTTTTTCTTTTTGGCAATGTTATTTGATTTATTTTTGAAGCTGTTAATGAACTGCATTGGGAAAGAGATTACATGATTTATGTAACATTTATTTTCTTTTATTCTTTGTGATCTGCCTTGTTATAAACCATGAATTGTTTAAGTGCTTTTTTTGCTTTGAACTAGCAGGAGAGTGGCAGCATCTCTTGTTGGATTTGTTCATTTTTTTAAATGAATCTAAAACATGACTTACACACCAGGCTGTACTTTCACACAAAGGACACCTCTGTGGTGATCCTCTGTTTTTGAAAGAATAAGTGAGGTTCTCTTCCCACCTTTGGCCTCATTAATGAGATCTACAGGGGGGAATCAACATCACTTTTCTCTGATGGCATAATGACAGAGTTTCCTGGAGATTGAGCTATCAACACTGATATAATTTAATTGGGGAAAGAGTTTAGTCCAGCCACAGGCATGCATGCTCAGCTGGAGAAATGCTTTTTTCTAGACTAATGTCGTTTTCTAGTTTCTAAGTAGAAGTTCAGGACAATCTTTCTGCCCAAATATTATTTAATGTTCCTGAGAGGCAGAGCATTCCCTTGGCCATTGAAAGCCAGTAAGTTTATTTTCTACAGATAACAAGAAGCTTTTTTGCAAGTTTGGGAAATCCTGATGAAGTGGTGAAATCAAAATACTGAAAAATTAGGTTATTTTAATGTAATATTTTTAAAATATCTCTAGAATTAATGGTTAACAATGTAAGTAAAAGTTGTATGTGACTCTGTTTTATAGAGGTTTAGTGATGTTCTACAGCTGAGATTTCTGGTGTTTTGGAGCAGTTTCTCAGAAGTGAGTGTATAGCTTGGCATGCCAGATTACAAGGCTCTAGAGAAAAACTTCAAGGGAAACTAATCTTGCAGTCACTTTTTGTTCTTTCCAGTAGTTGACCTTAGTTTTTACAGTGGTTTCAGCTATTAAACAAGTATCCTTTTTTGTTACCTTTTAATTGCAAGAATATATGTTCTGAACCATAAACAGAGCTGAAATTGCTGACTGCACAGATAGCCCTGTCACTGGAATTATTGCAATAATATTTTGTAGTCTTTGTGACAACAACTTTTTCAAGGAAAAATAAAATCCTGATCTTAGCCAGTTAACTACTGTATATAGTGGAACATATATATAAGACTATATATATAAAGACTATATATATAAAGCTATACACATTGTGTATATACAAATGTACAATACTTTTTTTTTATATATAGGAGTTAGTATTAAAAGCCAGAATCCTTTTGCTGGTTTTGAACATCAAATAATTTCCAGCCTAAGAAATATTTCCTACCCACATTTTCACAGTAGGGACATTCTGTCTTCTGCCTATAACCTGTGTTTGAGCAAATTTTGATCTTAATGATGTAGGAAAGAGAGATGGTGTTTGGATTTTCTTTTCCTCCCACTGCAACTAAGGGAAAGCAAAAGTGATGTTAATTGAGGAATTAGTTCACATAAAGGGCCAGTAGCTGGGATTAGTACTTAAAAGTATTTCTTCTCTAAGAAAAATAAATGCAATGTGCAGTTAGCATTAAGTAGGGCAATTTTGTACCTCAAATTATTTAGAAAGGTAAAATATTTTCCCTATGATTTTGTGACTCCATAATGCAATATCAGCAGTTTTGTGCCGTTTAGCTAAGTTTGAAAAATGACATTATAACTTTTCTTTGTTAGTCCCATTTTTGAGGTGAGGTTATACAAAGTGTCCAGCTCGTGTCTCCTGTGGAGTCTGTGTGAGTTGAGAGTACCTCAAGGGTATGTTACAGTGTAGGACCCAAACTGGTGTTTCCAGAAAAATTAAAAAAGGCAATACAGAAGGGCTGAGGTGGGAGGCCAGCTGTCTATTAGATAGTTTTATAAATAAATGCTTTGCACTCTGGAGAATGCTGGCCAAACACTGTGACATGTCTTTGTATCTGGCTTGCAGGGTATCAGTGTGTTGTGACATTTACTCATTTCCTAGAGGAATAAAATGTGTTCCTGTGTGATTTGCAAATCCAGCCTGGTTTTACAAAGCCTGGGTAGCTGTTTCCTGAGCAGCCACAGTATTTGCTGCGTGATGAGCACTGTCAGCACCCTCACTCAGTGCTGCTGGAGGACCCCGAGTCCCTCCACAGAGGGACGTGGAGCCAAAGGTCACCCCCAAAGAAACCACCCAAGCTCTGCTACTGCAGCAGGAACTGCTCCAGAGCTCACAGTCCTCTGTGCTCCAGTGCCCAAATCCCACCCTCAGTGCTGTGCCTGATCAAATGGTTACAAAGCAATGACACAAACCCCAACACAAACATCTCAACAGTCAAACCATTCCTCACCAGTCAGTTACACTCCCTTGTAACTACAATGCAAGACTAAATTTTGGTTTACTGGAGCTTGATTTTGATTGAAAACCCAGCTGCCGTTTAAAATATATGGGAGCACAAATTTGATTGAGAAACCAAAAAATCTTCAGTCCAAAATCCATTTTAAGTGTGATGGTACATTTCTATATGCATTCAGAATATTCTCTTTTTAATCAGTGTTATTCCATGTAGCAGTGTCCGTCTCTGAACATAAACTTTAAAACTCACATAATTTAGCACATTGTTTTTCACAGCAGATTTAACATTATCCTGAATTTTGTTCTTTTCTTTGGTTTGTTTATTTACAGAGGAAAATACCGCAGGAGCTAGAGCTTCATGATTTCTATCAAAAGGTAAGAACTACTTTGTTCAAAGATACCAGAATGATATTTGTCAGTTCAATATGAATCTGATTGTAAAAAAAGAGGTAACAATGATACATAAAAACAAAATTTAATGAAAAGGACTCACATTATGAGTGGATTTCATGAATCATGTAAAGGTGTGCATAAAAAATTGAATATGTACACTTTAGATCTCAGATCTGATAAATATTTCATTGGATTAAGAAATGCACTCTTGAAGCTTACCTGTATATAAAACATAAGAATGCATTAGGAAGGTAAGGTACTCTGTCAATTAACACACTTGTGTATATGTCTGTCTGTCACTGAAAAAAAAGTCTTTGTAATTATTAGACTTAAGGTGGCTGTATCTTTAAAATTTTAAAAATGGATGCTTTTGAATGAATAGAACTAACTGCTGAGGTCACTACTTGCATAAAGTGTGAGGGAGGAGAAATATAACTATGGGATCTGCTACTACATGCACTCAAAATACAGCCTTGATGTTCTAAATTGTCATCAGTGGAATCCTCTTGGAGGGGAAATAAGGTTTAGTTCTGCTGCCTCCAAAATCAGAGCTAAGATTACAAATGCAAAGTTAGTCCAATACCTCATGCTTTGGACAGCTGGTTATCAATCTCCAAATAACACCACATTTTAGACCTTCAAGTTTTAGGGAATTCCAGTCATGAAAATGCTGTTCTGGGTCAGCCCAACAGTCAGATGGGGGGCTGGGGCTTTTGAGTCATGAAAAGTACACCTGGGACTGGATTTAGTCCCCTTGAACATCTGCATGTCTGCATCACATTACCTGTCCAGCCTTCTCTCAGTGCAGCATTTCTGAGAGCTCCCTTCAGCATTAGGGTTTTCTGTAAAGGTGCTTAATCTCATAAAGTTTGAGATATTTCTTATTCTTCAGCCTTACATTTATAATGCACAGAGGAGGTTTTGATGGGAAGTATCAATACTATATTGAATGATTCTATGGCCTGGATTTGAAAAGCCTGGGTACCAATAATCAGTTTTGTTTCTTTGGATTTTATTGATAGTGAATTAACAGATGGATATTTCTTTCCTGATATCTGATATGTGACTGTGTGAAAATCCTAGCAATTCAATATAATAGCAGGGAACTGACTCTTTAATAAGGTGAAAGAAAACTTAACATCTGAATTCAGTAAGTGATAAACTAATAATGAGTTATCAGCAAGCAGGATGAATGCTAATATTTCTTCAGAAGCTGTGACAAATAGTAAAGAATATGTTTCTGCCACTTCAGAAAGACAATGGTTCGGGTTATTTTGAAATTGATGTTTCTGTTCATGTGTCTTTCATCTACCTGCTTATGCATTTGTATAGGTCTATTCTTTTAGATTCAAGCTCCCTTTAGATGTTGAGGGGAGGAGGGACAAGCATTTTCAACATTGGAATCATCCTAACTGGTAATAAGCAATGTACAATGCTTTCTGAAGAATAGCTACCAGTTTCTAAGCTAGTCTTACTGCTGTAGGTACAGTTTTGAACTGCAGGGCTGCATGTGAATGTGATACTACTGCAAAGTTCTGCCAGTGTAATTAATAGCAGAATTTGGCTCAGGTTCTGCAAGACTTTGTGGCCATGTTTTGCATGAAAAATGCGTATGTGGTGGTTGTGGTTTTATTCTGATGTGGCTGAGATCAGCAACTGTTTACAGAATCAAGAAGCCATAATTGTATTGTGAGCATTAAGATGTAATGCACACAGCTTCTTATGCATCCTCCATACCAGGGCAACCTTATCTTGCAAATCAGTTATCAGCTCATAATGGAGCAGATGTGTTATTGCATGTTTCTGTGCTTTTCCTCGCTGCTGAACAAGGCTGTTTCCTTCCCTCTAGTTCCAAATATAAATGCTTTAGAAAAAAAAAAAAGAATCCCATTCTCTTACCCACTTTGTAACATCCAATAATGTTGAGTGTTCTGAGGTTTGAAGATGAAAGAAACAGGCTCTAAGTTATGGAGTTGGAGGACAATATAAACAAAGTGACCTTTGGTATCATGCTTGCCATATTCTGATGAATAAATTGAGTTCATGTTTAACATTCAGATAATATTCCTGGCAGAGGAAAACATTGCCACAATAAATGTTCAGATCAGAATTGTTCAATGCAGACTAAATTAAGTTGGATCTTAGGACAGCAAACTTAAAATGAGTAACATGTGGCAATATTTGATTTAACAAAGAAATGTTTCTTTTTCCTTTTCCCCTTTTTTTAAAATCTTTTTTTTTTTTTTGTAATACTGTAAGTTTAAAAGTATAAAGATACACATGCCACAATGCAGTGCCAGGAACGTTAACTGCTTTTGATCTCCCTCCTCAGATATGAACGTCTCCCCCTGAACACCCCCCTTGTTTGGCGTCTTAAGAGTTTTCATACCAATAAAGATGCAGAGAACAGCAGTCTTTGCTTCTGTTTCTTCAGCTTGTTTTCTTGGTGTTGCATGATCTATGCCCCAGAGAGGTCAATTTTAATCAGCCCCCAGGCACTGCTTAATATTTAGGGCCAAATTGTCAGAGGGCCTCTGCTGGATTTTGATTAGTGAGCATACGATCGTTTCTTGCACTGTTGAGCCTCCCAAACACATGTATGTTTTTGCCTGCCAAAATCCAGTCCTGAACTCTTTGAAGTGAAGATGTGGTCGTCCATGCTACTGACATGTGCGTTCTTTGTTTGCAAATTGGATAGTTGCACATCTGTCTCTATCCGCCATTGATTACTGCTCTACAGCTGCACCTGTATTTGATTGTGGGAATGAAAGGGTTGGAACTGGAATTTATTTTTGGAAATGCAGTGCCAGCTTTCTGTGAGATCAGTGTGATTCTCAGTCATTGCTGCTTTGCTGTTTTTGCAGTTTGATCTCTGTAGAAATCTTTGGTCTGCAGGTATTGAGAGGAAAATGTAACTATATTGCTAGCATTTTAATAAAAGGTTTCTTGGCTGCATGGGAGCATTGAGTCCAGGGGGAAGATATATAAATCTAGTCATCCTTGAAAAAGATCATTAGTCATTTGGGCTTAAGCAGTGTTTAAGGGAGCAGGAGCTTCATGCACAAGCTCCTTTAGATGGCTGGGATGATTTTTCAGAATTACAATTCCAGTAGGAATGCCAAGGATAAGCATAGAATAATGCCTTTTGCAAGGCACAAATGTTGGTGCTAACAGAGAACTGTTCAAAATAGCAGTGATTTACATAAGTATTGCAGAGCAGAAATATCCAGTATTTTGATGCCACTTAGATATATACTTCACTGAGATGAGGGAAGTGCTAAAATATTTCCCAGTTATTACTCATGCATGTGGTTATATTCTGAAAGATTGAAAATATTTCAAGATCAGGACTCTGTGTCTGTTATAAAAGAGAAATTGGTGCCTACCTGAAGGATTATTTCAGTCAAAGATACAGGTTGGAGAAACACAGTCAAAGCTGTCCAAACATGCCTTAAAATTCAAGAAGTCTGCCTTACCCAGACTCTGTCAAACCTGCAGTGTTGTGACCAGCGGAGATGTAGGCTGATTTTCATGTGGTTGGGAAATCAATCTAATATTAATTATCTATGCTCAGTTTCCAAGAAACCCACTTAGGAAATACGTAAGCATCTAGGACATCCCTGATGGAGAAAAAAGGCTATTTTAGTGTGGGCTTTTCAGTGGGAGCAGCAGGACTTCTTTCTTCACAGACCTTTCCTCTGCTTGCAGTGTGCACTGGGGGTTGCAGCCCTGGCCCACGTGCCAGGAGCAGCAGTTGGAACACAGGCTTTGGCTTCAGTGTGAGCAGAGCAAGGCCTGTGATGATTTAAAAAATGGGCAGGTTGGAAGGGAGCAATCAACTAATAAAAGTTCATAACCATGCAATTATGGCATAGTGACTCTGCAAGCTGAAATTCATTGGCCATTTAAGGCTCTCTAAGTTGCATATCAACCTCTGACAATTTCTGCATTTATTTTTAATTTACTTCAATCTTACCAAAAGTTCAGCTTTTGGCATGTCCAACTATACAGCATAAAACTTCAAAGAGCACACATCCAGAAACTTCACTGAGTTGCCTAAGACTTCCTCTATTTGTGTTTGTGTATATGTATACAGATTCACTCCTAGCTTGTAGGATGTGCATTTTTACTTTCTGAATTCATTCATCTGAAAAACAGTGGATTTGGATGAAAGAATCTATAAAAATTAACTATCATGAGGAAAAGAAATGGACAGTCATGCACATAACAGCTACAAACTGATCTCACTGCCCCAGCTCATTCTGGATACTCTCAAGAACTAAAAATAATGTGTGAAAATCGTTAGTTTGAGGAAGTAGCATCCCCAATCCTCCCCTAGCCCAACATTAATTTTGTAAAATGAGTTTCAAAATTGTGTATTATTTTTGGCAATAGAAAGGAATTTAGGAATGGAGAGAAAAAGAACAAGAGCAGGAGAAGGCATTCATCATGATTACTTTTCTTCTTTATCTTCCAGTCTCTTATGAGAGGCTTCAAACTGTTGCACTGCATGCTGCATTTTTAAAAACTTTCTCAAACTATACAGGAATCTTGAATTATCTTTCAGGCTCACAGAAACTATTGAGATCTCGACAGGACAGTTTGTTCTAAAAACCAGAAAGTGAAACAGAGGTCTTCAGAATACCTTATTGACCTTTGTTTGGGATAATAATTTTTTTGTCTGTTTTTAGAGCTGCTTATCCTTTGCAGCATCCTGCTCTGTGTCTGAGCAGTAGCAGGAGAATCAAAGGAAGCAGCTAATAGGTGCTGGCTTCATCTGGGCCCCATGCTGCTCCAACTGTGCCTGACTGATGGAATACCAGCAAGTGGGGGAGTACCTGTCATTTGGCTTTACTGTTACACTCACGTTTGTAGAAAGAGAATTGAAAGGCTGAAAGATTTCTGTCATGTTGTTGATGTTCAGAACCAAAACACAGCGCAGCCACAACAAAACCATACTGGTAATGAATAATGCCTACTGTGCAACAGAAGGAAATTGTGTTTATTTTATAGGTCTTAAAGTTATTCTGTCTACTTGGTATGAGACACCCCCAAATTCACAGTAATTTCTTTTTATTGTCATTTGTGCTGACTCTCAAGTTCAGGCTTTGGTACTAAAGCAAGCAGGCAGCATTCTTTCACTTGGGCCTTTGGGATATGTACTGTGGAAAACAGTTCTTCTGATACAGAAAGTAATGAAAAGTCTCCCAACATTGAAACAAAAATGTGTTACTAGAAACAATGACAGCTTGTCAGAGGGAAAAGCAGGGTAACTTTCAGAGATGTGAAAGAGCAAATGCCATGTGAATTGAAATATGTATGACTCGACTTAGTGCTGGAAATATAGCTGGTGACTTGTTTTCTTGTTTTGCTGCTTTGTTCAGCATTATAAAGCTGAGTCTGGATGGCCATGGGGATTTTGTAAAAAGATTTAAGCAAATGTATGTATTGACTGAAAGATGACCATAGATTAGATTCTGTCACAAAGTCCTTTCCTAAAGCCAGAAGTTCTGACCCTGGAGAACAGTTTGAGATTTCACTAGAGCAGGACAGATTCCATCAACTCTGAACCTTCAGCATAGAAATTTACAATTATAGTTTTTAGGCTGGAAAAAGGAAGCTTTTAAGCCAACATTTTTTTAATGTGTAAAGCTCATAGGGCACGAATCTGCCTTTGTCTAGTGATCTAGCTGGCTTTGAGCAAGGCCTGAAGCTCTCAAGCCTTTCCAAGCCACTTTTCCAAAAGTCCTGGTGATAAGAGAAAAACATGAATCCTTGTCAGATATAATCTCAAACATCTCAGTTTCCCTCTGGCAGGTTTTCTGATATGAAAACCCTTACATGTGGTCACTGTGGGAATAAGGATTCACTCTTAGAATTTTCCAGCCTGGGCTTAGTACCTTGCAAGCTTGGTTGTAGTCACAGGAAAAGAAGACATTCCAGGTATATTTTCAGAATCATGATGGGTCATGAGCTCTTTTCCCACCCTTGCTCTGTTCATTTCCAGGAGAGCTCATAAGGGCCCCCAAAGCCAGGTCCCTGATCAAATCTATTCTTCATGAGCAATAGAATTGTGTCCTTGCTGGCCTGGCATCCCTCACCACACTTCCACTGCAATTGTACATCCCTGAGGAGAGAGAGAGACACACTGAGATACCTGCTAGGAATAGAAAACTCCACTAACATGTTCAGTAGCTCCTAAGCTTTTTAAGATCATGTTATGATTTCATAATTTAAAGAGGAAACTTTAATGTTAGGATGGTCACATGGTGGCTTAATTATTTTTTTGGAAAGGTGCGTTCAAACAGAATAATGAACTTCATTGTTGATATCAAAAAGTTTCAAGTGTTATAACAGCTTGTCAGGCTTTGAAGGGTGCTTTTTCAGCAATGGTAACACTAAATAAAAATCTCTGGGTGGGGCAGATTCTTTCTTTCTCTGAAACTTCCAATCAGTCTTGTTCTGATTTGCTCTCATCATCCTTTTGCAGAACAGGGTGAAAACCAACAGAAGTGGGCACATTTATTGTCACTTATCACATAGTTCAGGACAAACACAAACGTGAAGGCACTGCCATTTTACACCTCTCTCTGTCCAGAGCCCTTTTTCAGCTGAGGATGGCTCTGACTCTACCTTTCCTTTCCATTTTCTGCTGAGAGGAGCCATCCCCTTGCTAAAGCCATTAAAATGGATGGAAGCTGACATTGCAGCTTTCCTAGATGCTGGTGTTTGGGAAGGGTGTTTTTCCATTCTCCACCAAATCCTGCAGTAGTTGATATTCTCAGATTAGCACTGAAGTTCTGTACCAGGTGACCTGCCAAGTCCAAAGCCATTGTAGTAAAGCTGTCAAAATGTACAGCAAATTTGGACTCTCTACAAGCAGATTTTGAGACCTGTCATCACACCAAAACCTTTGGTTCTCTAAGTCACATTCCATAATGTACAGCTCAATGAACAACATATTAATGTTCTGTTTTCTAAGTGTTGTTTTGACATTTAAATGTTCAAAACCATCTTGAGTTAATTAAATGTAGAAGCTTCTAAGTGAATTGATTGTGCTGACAACTCATCATCTAATTACCCATAATTAGGAGTAAAACAACATTAGCTAATAGAAATAATAAATAATTGTGATGGGGAAGAATATTCAAATATGCTGTCCAGCAGCATGGCAATTTTTTTCTCCCAAGCAGAATTCATACATGAAAGCTCTGAATATAGTTGTATTTAATCACACCCTGTACAGGCATAGGCATTATTCACTGAATGGTTTAGCTTAATAAGAACTAGTCTGAAAATAGAAGATACTAAATGGTGTTTTAGGCTGATGAATTCCAGAAGCTGGGGTGTGCTTGTTAGAACAAAATAATAAAGACAAAATAGATCAACAAGGGATTTGAAGAGAGAGAAAAATATTTTTACACCCTCTACTAGTCTTGTCAACAACATTAAAAGAGGGTGAAAAAAAATCAAAATGACTAAGAAGTCAATTTAGTTTGCTTTTTATAAATGTTCTTCTTGCCAGTTGTTAGCTGGCAGATTTTAAATGTGGAGATAGCAAGTGTGGGCAAGTTTAAATAGTTCTCTTACCTTCAGGACAGTCGAGGAGACACCATTTTCAGTCATTTTGCCTAAATGTTTATTACCAGAAGCTGTTTTATTTACTTATGGAATTGTTAAATAAAAAACATCTGTTTCTTGATGACCTAGAAAATATTGCAGTGGAAACCAAGTTTTCTTTTTGTGTTTAAAGCTAGGAACACCTTGAATTTCTGTGCTTTCTTCAGATCTGTAGTTAGCCAAGTGTTTGTCTTACCTCAGTCTAATGAGGTAAGGAACTCTTTGCAGGAATGAGTTCCTCACCACAGGCATCACTAGCTCTTGCCAGTCTTTTTATTTGCAGTATTCAATCTGTTTCTAATAAATTGTTTTCTATATCTTAGGTGAGGTGGAACCAATCCTTCTAATTACATATGTAATTTTTCTCATGTATATATTACTGAGTGATCTTTGGACTATATATAAATATAAACAAGTAATGAGTTATCAAGCAGGTACATTCAGTTCTATATCTTCTTTTTATGTGTGCTTAATGAGCATGTATTTACCATAATTACTTACACAAAGAGAATTAGGGATATAAATACAAATGAAAATGAGCTACTTTAGTTCTGGCTAATGCCCAGTTTGGAATACATGTGGAAAACCTGTGAGATCAGTTCAGGAAGATGCAGAGACAGAAGTGACAGCAATATTGGCATGAGCACAAGGAAATGGGAATGCAAAGGTGTGTATGAGAGGTGCACATCTCACAGGCCTCCTGAGAACCAGACACAAAGGATCCAGAGGGAAACAAATGGTAAAGGAAAAGAAAAAAGCAAATAGACATGTAAGCCTTTTTATTTAAAAAAAATTATTTTAACAAGGAACCTAAATTCATGGTCACCTTTGTTGTATTTCCATAATTATTCCAATATTTTTGTTTTTACAAGAAGGAGAGAATTATTGTCATAAAATGCTCCAGTTGTAAGATTTGAAGACAGCCTTTCATAATTATGCTTCTATTGCCTTTACAACGCCTTATTTTCCAAGATCAATTTTTACTTCAAAAAGTGATCCATAGATACTACCATGAATATTTATATTTAGAGAATGAAGCAGAAGCATTTGTAAATCCTTACCCTCTTAATTAATGCCAGTCTTCAAGCTTGTGTTTCCCAATGATTGATAATAAAAAGGTTTCAGTGTGGCATGGTATCCTTTGCAGCATGAATCATACAAGACCATAAAATTGTTAGCTACATCATTATGGCTGAGTGTATTGTACTAAACGAGCACATAGCAGAAAATGAAATGAATGTTTTATGTGTTCTCTCAGCTAGATTCAGGTAGTGTGCAAAACGTACCTCTCTAAACAAATCATAGCCTTAAACGTGTTTTTTAAAGTTTGCATAATTAATTTGAGTTCTTTTACTTTTTTTACTGATTGAACACAATGAATTTAATTCCATATGTCTTTATTTTACGTGCTGACTGGTTGAGAACTTGATTTGGCAGTCACATTAATAGAGACGTACCTGCTCTCTTGATTTCAGTAGCATTATTTACACATATAAGGGTCTCTGTGGGAGGTGGTTTTATGGGTTTTTGTTGTTGTTGTTGTTTTTTGGGGTTTTTTTGTAACAGGAGAAGGAAGGAGTTGCTGGAGTCAGAAGCCTCTGGTTACAAAAGTTGCAGTAATATCTACAGCACTGGTTATGTCATGGTTTAATGCCTATGTACTTCTTTAGCGTAGATCTCTTGGTCAGATGCCTGGCATGATGCTTTATTGTTTTTTCTCTCCAAATGATGAGACCCTATTGCAGCATGGGAGGTGTAGTCCAGGTAGAAAATTCAATTTGCAACATAAGAACATACAGAGTGCAGGTAATCCATCACAAATTTTTCCATGGAATGTATCAGTGCCACAGCACCAGGGACAGTATCAGTACCTTCTGGAGCACTTGGAGTCTGACCTAAGACTTGGGATCTTTACAACACAAGCAGGAGTACTCTTACTGAGAAAAATGAAAAAATCAGACAATGACTAAGAATCCTTTTACCTGCTGTTAGTAGCAATCAGGTAAAATTCACAGTGCACACATAGTTTTTATAAATATATTCTTACTGAGGCATAGATTAGCAAATCTCACATGTCTCTTGCATTACATGTCTGTTTCTCCTCCTCTACATTTTCTTTACTTTAATATTCATATAAGATCTTTGACCTCAAGAAGCTGAGAATTGGACTCATGACCTTTTCTCCCAAGATGAAAATTTTTCTCTTTGTGCTAGAACTGATGAAGACCTTTTAAAGGGTTTTTCTAGTCCTTGCAGCATCAGAGAGATCCAGGTCAGCAGAGTTGAGAATTCTTGGCTTAGTCTGCTGTGTTGTCACCTCTGTAAAGCCAGTCCCTCAAAGTTCCAGCCCAAGAAACTTTAAATCTTTGCAGCCTTGAGGGATTGAAGGGGTCTCAAGGTACCAGACCTGAATCCTAGAGACAGAATGAGATGCATCCATCTAAATAATGCAACTCACTATGAAACCAATAATCTTCCCTTGGAATCAATTTCATGCTGTGTATGCTAAGGTAGAAATATTTTTGGTATAACACTTCAGTATCATCCTCTACCAGCTGTCAGTCCCCTGTTTATTTTGAGCCACAACACACCCTGATGGAAAATATTCCATTTTATTAAGATTAAAAAAAGTAAAAATCTTCTACCCTTTCTGCACAGTTATGATGTATTTTGCAGGGGAACAAATAAAAAAAACCCCCACAGGAATCTGAACGTATGGAAAAGGGGCAACAGTGTCTCAAGTAAAATCAGAAAATCAGTTCACCTTATCTACTCCATTTGGTCTGTAGTCAAAATGGGTTCACTGTGAAATATTGCTAAAAATAGTCCCTCTGAGCATATGGAAACAGGTGTTACAAAAATCCCTCAAATCACTCACTTGACCTGTTAATTAAGTTTTATTGTTTACCTATGGGAAATTCTGGGGTTGACTCAGTACTGAGAGTACCCACAGGTTTGGATTCCTCCCCTTCCAAATTACCATGACTTAAACCCTCCTTAATCTTGAAAGGATTGGTGCAGAACGAATTGGCAAATTATATTGGAGATTTTATTTTTTTTTGCAGTGTAATCCCATCTGCTATAGCAGAATCCTCTGGATAGAAATTGTTAACTTTCTGGTACTGTAAGTGGTTTTTAATAACATCTTGCATATCATTGTTCCTACTTTTCATTTGGTAGCCAGCAATTTATAGTTAGTACATTAGCAAGAACTGTACAATATTAATTCCCTTGTATTTGTCTTGAATTTTCAAGGAGCAGATTAGTACAGAAAGACTGCTTGTCCCTTTAAAACAGAGAGAGAATTTAATTACCATATCATTTTCCTTCTTCCCTGAGTTTTGTTTTGCCAAACAGAGAAGCAGGGGAGACAGTGAGCTGTTGGGGTTTTGTGAGGGAAGGCAATCTGCAGATTAATACAGGTTTTATGAATTGCAGCAGAAACAGAGGTGCAGCTAGGCTGGTGCAGTCCTGAAGTAAACAGAGGTAGGAGATTGTTGTGAGCATTTTTGCCTGAGCCACCTAATTAATTCTTGACAAGCCTGCTGAATTGTTTGTTGAATTAAAACAAAGAAACTCCCAAAGGAGAAGACGACTAGAAAAACTGTCAGGAAAAAGCACAAACTTTGGATGCACAAGGTCACCTAAAGAGAGATTTATATACTGAAGAACTTGTCTATTTTTCCAACTATATTAGTCCAATATAATATTTCACATATGTCCTTACACTTTGCTTTGTTTGGCCTTGAACCACTGCAGATGAGGTAGCAGCAGTGATGAAAAAAATCTAAGTATTCATTATTCATAATTTCATGAGAGCATTTCAGAGTAGAGGAATTCCTCCTGCAGGATCCTGGGGACACTGAAGTGCCACAGCAATGTGGGTGCTGTGGTAGCAGGGTGGGAATCTCAGGTTGGGAAGAAACTGCTGGGTACTGCAGCACTGTCTGCTTGTCCCTGGCAGCCAAAGGGAAACCTTTTTTTATAGTGGAGAGAGGGAGGCCTAAAAAAAGAGGTGATATTAAACTAGGCTCTAGGGGGGAAAAAATAAGAAAAATCATAAATCTTTTCACCAGAAGCACTATAAAGAATTGCCAGCAAGGTTTTGGGAGCACTGTGTAGGCAGCCATGATATTAGTTGATTTTGCTTCTGGGCTGGAGGAGAGAAAAATGAGAAGATTTTCCCAGGGCAGCTGACAGGGAGATGCTGAGCTGGTTCCTCTGCAGAGCTGTTCAGCCTCTCTGTTTTACATCTGAAATGGACAGCAGATTTTCATCTTCACCAGGCTGAAAATGAGAATGGGGGAAATGGATGAAGTTAGTGTCAGCCCCTCGTGTGTCTAACATCCAAGCAAAGCAATCAGGTCACGCAGCCCAGTGTAAGAATTGCCATACCTGGTCAGACAGGAGATTTGTCTCCCCAGTATCTGCCTCTGAGAGTGCTCTGTCATGAATATTGTGGGGGGCAGGATAAGAAGAGAGCAATCCTACAGCAATGTCTCCTTGGGATGCTCATTGTCATAGATGAGTTTGTTTCATGAGTTTCTTAAGCAGTTCCGAATAGAATAGCCCTGGGCACCCTTTTCTTTTTCCAAAGCACTAGTTTTTTTGCAATTTGAAACAGTGGGCACAATTAGCATCCATACCAGTCCATCCTGTCCCAGGGAGGTGTTACTGAACCAGGCTCTGCATGGAGGGTGTTTGCACCTCTCACCTGGAAGGGGCTGCACGCCTGCAAATTCTGTGAAGTGTCTCCCTGGCTCATGGGCTGGGAGGAGCCACAGATGCTCAGTCCCTGCTTTGTCTGGCCTCTGCCTCTTCATTTACTCCCAATGACGAGCACACTGCCCAGAATGAAACTCATAGTTGCCTGTTACAGAAGTAAAATTAAAACCTTTCTGGGTAGAAAGTAGATGTTTTACTGTAGAAAATGCAGAGATCTAAGAAAAGGGTGATTTTGCTTGTAAAAGATGCTTCTGTTTCAGATTGACTCTTCTTTAGCTGCCTATAAACTTATTTGTTACAAGTCCTTTGGAAATCGGTGGGGAAAATCCAGGTTCCTCCAAAGGACTGTGTATGTTCTTCTCAGGAGAGTGTGAGTACACTGTGAATAGCACAGTACCCTCTGGAGCTGTTATTGTTATACCACTGCACAACACAGGAATTCAGTGGACATGTGAACAATTTCTAATTATATTTTTTTTCAGTGAAATATCACAATATTGGCCTGTGGGTAATAATGCACAAATTAAACTAACTTTGAATTTGGCAAATTTACAGGCACTTCCCTTTTCCTTACTATGGTACTTGGAATTGTTTTCTCTTATCTTGCATGGGTTTAATGCTGAAAGAGTAGGGAGACTTTCTTCTGGCAGTCATGCAGAGGTGCCTTTCATGAAGTGATTGATTCACCTTCTACTGGGGATAGTCTCAGAGAGGCGAATTGAATAAGGAGACGGGAGATTCTAGTTTACAAAAAATAGGACTGAGATTTGAAAATTAAGGAATTTTTTCCCTTGCTAACACATGAACAGAATTCCCATCAGCAGCAATGGAAAGGGGGTGCCTAAAGAAAGAAAACTAGAGGGGTAAATGGGGCTGCAGCAATATTGTTTTCAATGTGTTGGCATAGGATTCAGTGTATTCCACAGACAGCTGTTCTAAACTCAGTATGTTTAGTAGGAGGTGGTTTTATGCATATGAAATTACAGCAATTTGCTCCCTTCCCTTCCTTCCCTTTTTCCCTCCTTCCCTCCCCACTACTCTGTCTTCCAATCCACACAGGGATCTCGAGGCTGGTGCCCTGACATCACCTTGTCACCCCCATGAATCTGTGGCCAAGCATCTGCTGTAGGTTGGGGACCAAGAGTTGCCTGTTTGAAATGCACTCCTAGCACCAAATAACACCAAGTCTCATTATACCGGATGATGATCCTGGAGACTGGGTCTTAGAGTGACATGAATGTGACAATTGCAATTTATTTTTCTCTTTTTAAAAGAAAAACAGGAGGAGAGGAATGAAATTAAATGGCAGTTTCTAACTATCCTGACTCCAGTGAAGACTCAGCATAGGAAGGCAAAAACATATTCCCCTTAAGATAACTCTTCTAATTTAAGTGTTCAGATTTTTTCTCAGTAGTAATATAAAAGCAGAGAGAAAGTTTCCTACTTTTTTCCTTCCCTCTGGGCAATGAGGGGTTCTAATTACACTAAAACCCCCTAGTATTGACTTTATAACAGCTTCCTCTGCCTGCATGGCTGCTGTATATAGAAGGATGAAACATCTTGGATCATTACAATGGGAATAAGCTGTTCTTTGAGGGAGCATAGAAGAATTTCCAACTTTGACCAGTATGGAAGTTTTCTGAGAGTGACTCTATTTTGCTCATGTGAATTTCTGCTGCTCTTTTCTGTGTTGCCAGCAGAGTGAATACTATTACAGTATTTTCTTAACAGGAACACTCTGTGCCAAAGGTTTTAAAGTGTTTTATTTTAATGTCACAGATGATTAAATGCTTTAGTGTGACTGACAAGCTTTAGTAAATTCGTACAAATTAGATATACTAGCTCTTAGTAAAATAGATTTTCTAAACCTGTTTTGTGTGAGAGGAGAAGTAGCAGCTAATGATAGTAAAATACATTAAGATGCTGGCAAATTAAAAAAGCCACTTGCAGCTTAGTGGTAGTGATATGACAGCTCTGTGTAAGGGTGAGGTTGGAGACAACCAATACGACAGAAACACCCACAGGGATTGCTGTAATATCATTTTTATTGTTGAGCAAGCTGAGCTGATGTTTCTTCGGGATTACAATAACCTCCAACTTCCTAGCAGGAGTAAGGCCAGTGCTCTGCTCCCCTCTTGTCACTTTTGAGGTTGCTGGTACCACTGACCACTGAAGCCACCAACTGTCAGCAAACCTAGTGTGCAGGCTGGCGTGAAAATTGTAAGTGGGCCATAGCAAAATATCTCAGTGCTTTTTGGTGTACAGTTCAGGTGAATGTGTAAGTACCCAAGAAAATCCAAGAAGGAAAGGTCAGTTAGAGGTCCAAATTAAACACTTCTGGTATGATTCCTTGGGAGAGGGGAGAATGGGAAAAAAGACCCCAGAGTCTCCCTGCACTACTCACAGAGGCTGAGCACATGCTCAAGGAACTGTGGCAGTGGGTTTTGTTAGCCAGTGAGGCTGCATTCATGTTCTCTGCCTGGTGACACAGGAAATAAAGTTGGCTTCAGGTCTTCTGAGCTCCCACTTGAGCTTTTTCAGAAAGCATTTCTGGCAATCACCAACTTTCAAGGGAAGCCAACATAAAGGAAGCCCAAACATAAAATATTGTGATTTTTCTACAGGAAAAGAGATGGTACAGATGACCTGCTGCTGTGATCCTGAGTTTATTCCATGTGATTGTAGTTGAACATTTGTGTTCAGAATCTCTTGGTGCTAAGGCACACAGAGCCATTGCCTGAATCCTTCTGGCCTGCAGAGGCAGCCATGCCAGGTGTTTCATGCTGGTGCTGTTCAAAAGCAGCAAAGGGGATGTGTAACTCAACAGCCTCCATGTTTTTAACAAAATGCTGTGGCTGCTTTGTTTGTCAAGGAGCTGAACATTGCAGCTGAGTATGATGTAACCTGGTGGAATTTTGGGGGAGATAGACCAACAAGATACCTGAGTTTAACAGATTTTATTTTTTTCAAGGAAGGTGTTGTATAAATCATGTCTGTTACACCAGCACACACACACCCCTCTGTTTCCCATCCTCTTTTGTGAAAGGTAAAATGGAAGCTCCTTGCAGAGGAAGCCTTTTGTTAAGTGTTTGTACTCTGTCCAGTCTGAACAGTAATGTCACCTGTAGCCACAACTGCTATAAAAATAAAAACATATGTGGGATACCTGTCCAGATTGAGCATTGATAATAATGATATAATTTTGTGGTTTTACGTCATTATGGTGTTAGTCATTTATATTTGCTTTTAAAGATAAGCACTTTTCTTAAAAAGAATACATTTTAAAAAGGCATTTGTCAAGTTAACAGAATCTCTGAATGTTCCTTCAGGATGAAATGTAACAGAATGAATTTTATTATTAAATTATGGTCTAATAAGAAGAACAAAAGATTCTTAAGAAAAGTGTTATTAACAGCATTGCATTTTTGATCTATGGAAAGATAAGTGTCCTCTAGTGGAGGTAGTACCCTCCTCTTCTTGTCTTATAAACCTTTGTTCTCTTCTGATGCATATTAAGCACCAGATGAAAAATTCTGTTTGTCTGTGGTCTAACAATGAAATACCTTGTAGGAAGCGAAAAGGTCAAGCTTCCCCTGTCAGTGATTTATTATAAACAGTGCCGCCTCCTTTTATTTCCTGATACTTTGCATTTGGATTAGTGATGATACATCACCAGCTGCTAGATAAAATATGAAGTTGGGAAACTATGGTCAAACATTTCTGCTGAGGAATGACCCTGTAATCAGCTCCCAGCACACACAGGTCTCGCTTGATTTATCAACCCAAACCTGGGATTCTAGAGAGGGATGAATTAGTTTAAAGATATCTAAGGGATAATAGCTAAAGCCAAAAGTGCTGTAGGAAAACCGTTTGTCACTGGCCTGCCCTGCCCTCCTTAATTGCAGAAAAATTGAGACTGGATATGTTAGGCACCTGATATAAATCATTGGTCAAGTAACCAGCCATGTATCAAGTGGGGGAGTTGCAGGCCTTTTTCTTTTGCTCCTTGCAGGCAGGACACTTGCAGTTCAGACACCAGGAGGATGTTGGATCAGTGGGGTTTCATGCACATCTGCCTGTGTACTAAATTCACCTAGGCAATCTATATGGCTTTATGTTTTTTGTTTTCATTCCTGTTTCCAGTGTGCTATTTTGAATGTTGTGTTCTCTAGTTTTGCATTTGGAGACCATTTGTCCCAGTTTTTTAGCTCAGGGTGTGACAAAAAGGAATGTGCAATTGCCCAACACATGTTGTAAATAATCCCTAATTGAAGAACATTCTTGAAAGTTTAGTACTCATGGAAGCTACATTAAAAAATTAATTAAATATCTGTAGTTTGCATTCATAGTCCTCTTTCTCCAGTTGTTGTTTAACCACATTACGTCCTCAATACATGCATGTTTTTAACCGTACCAACTTTGCACACAGTGTAGGCAGAGCTTAATGACATTTGATTTCTAACATCATGTCAGTGATCTGAGAAGTTGAGCACATCCATGTACACAAATTCACACAACTGTGGAACCTTCTCCTATGAGCATCTTGCATCAGGGAACAATTAGAAATTAATTCAGTCCATGAAATCTCTTCATTTGAAACAAAGCTATGAGAGAATAATAACACATTTTTCTCTCTCTTAACACAAATGTAGTTATGAAATTTTTCAGAGCTGTGGTCCAAAGCATGGATAATGGTATGTCCCCTATGCCAATATTTATTCTTGTTCCACATAGCTGTGCTTGTGCCTCATTTTTTTTTCTATATAATGTAACTTTGCTAAAAATTAATTTTGCAGACTAAGTCAAAATCCAGTAGATTGCTTCTCTTGTTTGTCACTTGGAAAACACAACAGTGAGCACGGTGCAAAATCCATTGTAATTCTGTAAATTAATCTATGTACTTTGAATTCCCTCAAATGAGCAGGTAGGAGAGCATGCACATGTGGGAAAATGTTGGATGGGATTGGACCTCTGGAGGTCACATCCCCTTCTTCTGGACTTGGTCAACACTTAACATTTACTTATCTAGAAACTCTAAAAATATTAAGGGTATCAGAAGCTCAATTTCTACCCTTTTCTAATGAGACTGAGACACTTAACTGCCTTATACCGCTGTTGTTTTTTCTGGTTTTAAATTTCATCATTACACTGAAAAATTGGATGTGCTTAAGGACATTGTGATTATGGATCAAAATGTCTTTAGAATTGGGCTTTAGTGAATAAAACATTAAAATATTACTTGCTCAATATAACTGCGATTTTTCAAGGCTAAGTTATATTAACAGAATTTATTATTAAATTGTGTTGTAATTCTTTTAAGCTAATGCATGAAAATGACCTCAAAATCAGATCAAATCTAGTTAGGAAGGTGATTATCTAAGTCCCTAAATGTCTTTCATTCAGAAGCTCCACGAGAAAGAACAGGATTTTATTCAATCTAGAGAGCACAAGCATCAAAATTTAACCGCAAAGAAAACCAATTTAAGAAACGAGAGAGGAAAAACCAACAACAAACATTTGCCCATGTTAAGTGAATTTCACCCACCATTATTAGCATCTGTTTTATGGTGTATCGAGCACTTAGTTCCCTGCATGAAGGTGAAGAACTACTGCAAATTGCTACACTGGGAGGAGACTCTTTTAAGATTGAATCATAGGGGCAGTGTGAAATTTTTGGTTGAAAATGCTTGTCAGCATGCTGTAAGGGATAATGGAATTTGATTTCACAAAGCATATTTCATACTCAAGGTGTCCCAAACCACTGTACAGATGAATGAGTTAAATGCAGGAGAAGCAGTGACTGTGTAGGTAAATGTGGTGCCTATTATGTACTTGGCAATAGCTTACACACAGCTGTGGACAATGGAAACAGGTTTTCCCTTTTATTATTGAGGGTCACCCAGGTTAGCCCCTGTTCTTTTTGAAAAGCACTCTGGGATTTCTAATTTCCACCTGGATGATCACCAGAGACAGACAGAAAGGGCCACAGTTTAATGCTTCAGCGGGAGGATGGATGAATGATTGTTGGATGATTAATGGCTGCTCGGTGCTGAACGATGACAGCCTGTTATAATGGAGATAGCTAACGTGTAATTTGGTGCCTGCTGCAGTTTCACAGCCTCAGCATTCCCACAGAGCGGGCACTGCATGGGGAAAAGGCAGGGAAACGATGACACAGGTCTGGGTTGGTTTGCCCCCTCTCATCAGACAGCAGGGCACTGGTAAAGCCACTGAGCTCTGCTCAGGCAGGGCTAGTGGAGAAGTGTCAGAGCCTGCCAGGGCAGTGGCTTAAAACTGAGCACAGCACCCTTGAGAAATGCTTTAGAGGAGTCAAAGTTATCTTTTATCACATATCTAAATTTTTGCTCTCTGGCCATGGGGCTTAGAACAGGATTTATCAAAGCTGGGCCTGAGGTTTGCTGATGGCTCTGCAGGCTGGGAACTGTGGAGCTGTGCAGGGAGTGCAGACACCCTGTCACCAGTGGGCTGGCACTTTGTCACCCTGCTGCATCCTTGAACAAGGCCCTGAGATGTTGATCATTAGATAATTGTTACTATTACTGGTTGATTTATTATTACAAAATCGTCATTATGGAAAAAAACCCCAACAACTAGGCTTCACAAATTCTTTGCATGATTTGAATAGTTCCCTTTTTTTTTTTTCTTGTGCTTAAAAACCTTCTTTCCATTTGGTTGATCCACAACATGCTCATAGTGAAGTTCTACCATGCAATTGTGTACAGAAAGAATCTCATTGTACCCAAAACTGTTTTTTAAGAACCAAAGTCATAATTTCAAATACATGCATGTTGCTTCAAAAAGTCTGCACTCTGTGAATCAGAGAAATAATTTCTGGTGGCTTTGTGACTGTGCCACTGACTTTGTGGCAATGATTAACACTAGACCTGGGCACTGTTGCATCACCCAGCAGCTCTAATTTGCTCTGGCTTTGGCATGATCACGTTTCTGGTGAATTAGTCAGAGTACATCCATTACACTGGCCTTGTCCCAGCTCTCTGCTTTTCTGGTGACTGTAGAAGACACTCTGTTCTTTGTCTGACATAAACTCTGAGTGGTACAGACAGATGATACCTGATCCAGTGTGTGCTTTGCTAGTATGAAATTATCCCATCAAAAAATTTGGATCAAATTGGAACTGGCAGAGTGAGGCTATACCAGACCAACACTTTGTATCATGTGGTTGTAGCAGTTTTTAGCTCGTGCTAGAAGACTTAGTGGCTGCTGTCTTCTATTGATTAGTCATAGTTTTAGAAACCATTTCTCCATTCTGAAATATTCCAACAAGAAATCCTTTCTGAGAACCTAGTATTTATTAAAGAACAAGTTGCTTTTATATGTGCTGCTTTTTAATAGGGACATTTTCCTTTATTTACTGTCTATTTTACACGCAACTTCAAAGTTGCTCATAAACATAGGAGGTGATTTTTTTTCTCCATAAGAACCCAAGACATCAAAAAAATAATAATAATTTTGGTCAGCAAGTATTCTGTGGAGAAAATACTTGGATTTTCCAGTGAAATTCACTTTCTAGAGCACCTAAATTCCATAAAGCTTTAAATATCTTTAAATACATCTCTTTAATGAAAGGAACTTGCAGCTGCTTGCAGATATTCTATGAGCAAAACAAATATGTAAATCTGATAATTTTGTTATTTGTTACCCTAAGTAAAAGGTTCATTACCATTCATGCAAGTATAAAATACAGAAAAATGAGGGCCAGATTATCAGGAGATGCACTGAAGATATAAAGAGAAAACTGCTGTTGTATACTGCTCACAGTTGGTTAATTATTGGAAAGTTTGTGTTGAAGATAGCATTGAAAAGTTTTTATCTGTACCTACATCTATTTATAATCTGCCAAGCTTAGAAAATCCATTGGTGCATCTTTTCTAAGGGCCTTTTCAATGATAGAAGATTCATGGGGATTTTATTTGATTTTTAATTTAAAATCGTGGATTGTTCAGCTGTATTGATTATTGCTATTTTCAGATGTTAAAATTAGAGCACAGCAGAATTGATCCTGCAGTCTTAGTTCACTGAAAGTTTAGTGACTTTGGGGAAGTGGAAATAAAGGAGAACTTGTCTTATAAGGCTTGATCCTATTGTCACGTATATGCAGAGCCACAGATAATTAAAATACGGAAGCACTGTTATAAGGCAGAGAATGGGCAAAATTTAAGTTGCTTCATGTGGAAGATTTTAACTGTGAAGAAGTGAAGCTTTCACAATTTGTTAAAAGAGTAGATCTCACTATTGATGGATTGCATGCTTTATTAGTGTGTTTTGGTATTTTGTAGTGGTCTACATAATAGATAAGGACTAAAATTGGGTGGGTTTTTTTTCAAATTGTGATGTTAACATGAAAAAATATATTAATGATTTACAAGAATATTCTGTCTTTTTCTATTTTTGTATCTTCTAAGCATTTTTATTGACTAATAGCATTGAACATATATTTTCATTTAATTAAAATAATTAAGTGCTTTGTATATTTAACAATGCAGTTTCAGATCACTGCCCTATAATGAAGTCTCTCAGGTTGTCTGTTGAGAAAAATAGAAGTTTAGGACAAGAAACAAAGACTACTGCAAGCACTGAGACTGCAGCAATAATGTAGGTCAGTAGAATGGAAATTTGCAATCTGCCTGAAGCTCCAGGGTTAATATCCCAAATGTTCCCAGAGCACTGGAAAGCATATCAGATCTTTAACATAGCAGCATACTGCCACCTAACATCACACAAAGCATAAATTCAGTTCATCTTCACCACAGATCCAGTCAGGAATTTTTCCCAGTATCTTAGGTTGCCCACCCAAACTATGTAAATACATTTTGTGGGGATGACTGGTCAGAGCTGCTTTTACAAGGGCTAGAAGCAAGCAGAGCCTTTGGATAGAGGCAATTCTTCTGGGAACAAACAAGCTCTAAAGCTGATTAAACAGTCTGAAAATGAGTCTTGCATCATCTCACTGCAAGGACCTGCTTCCCTCTCTTGCCATGAAGACCCAAATGCCTGGCAAGGACAGGCATTCCATCTGGGATGCAGCAGTTCCTGCCTCCCTGTTGTTACACACAGCAGACTGAGAATGAATTTCTTACAACATTTCAGTCTGAAGGATGTTTGCTGGTTTAAGTAATTCAGAAAAAACAGATCTTTGTTGAGAAACCTCATCCTGATGGAAAAGTAGCAGGGCCTGGTTGTGGAAGCAGCTTACCCAGCTGAGTATGGGTGAGGAGGAGAGCTGCTGTCAGAGGTGGGACCTGAGGAAGCCTTAAGGGACATGAAAAGGGATGAGTGGAAGAATTCCTGTGCTTTAGCCTTCCACAACTAGAAATGTCTCTTGTGGTTCCTTGCACTGTAGCTGAGGTGAGGAGAAGGTTTGGGTCCAAGTGGGCATCCCACAGAAAGGCCCTAAGGAGATGTGCTGGGGAAGTGAGGGCTGTGCAGGTACCAACACCTCTTCCTTCACCCGTTTAGAGGCTGTGTGACAATCTCCCATCTGTGTATTGACAGGTCTTGACCCTGTTTACTTGTAGGATCTGCTAGGATCACAGAACTAATGTGACAGGCTGCAATACATTTCAGATAGAAATAGATTCACATTTCTACTTCAGTGCTCAGGTCAATGGAGTCACTTCAGAATTACATTTACGTTCCTGGGAGAAGAATTTGACCAATCGCCCACTCTGTCCAAGACATTAAATTAAAAATAATTTAGCTAGCAGTTATGAATACCCATTTCCTGCCAGTAACCTTAGAACACCCCATTGCCAGGAGATATTCCTGACCCCGCTTTGTGAGTTTCACCTTGTAGTGGAACTAGCCAGAATGTCTTTCCAGGGCTTTGGACAGAGCAGTTTGCTGGTGGCAGAGTTAGTCATATGCATGATGGGGAGATTCAAAATAAACCCTCTCAGATTTATTTTGTTTATAAAAAGCAAGTTTGAATTAATAGGAGATTCTCAAGCTCTTGGATTTTTCTTTTATAAAAGTAGGTTTTAGATATGGTCTTTTAAATTTATAAGGAAGTTGAAGATAGCAGCTAATTGAGTTCAGAAACCAATCTCCTGTGATTAGCAGTCAAGATCATATTAATATGAAGGCACAATGATTTAAGACCAAACAAACAGGCTGGACCTAGCTCAATTTTTTGTTTTTGATCATTGTTTTTCTTGAGTTTAGTAATCCTCAACAGTATCAGGTAACAAAGACACTGCCTTCTGGTCAGTGGTGAAAGTCCACACTGAAATATGTCACAATTAGCAAAGAAAGTATGAGGCTGATTGAAAGCCTTTGATTAGGAATAGTTTTTAAACAGAGTAAATGTCATCATATTTGTTTAAATGAAAAAGATTAGGAAAACAATTTTCTTTTAAAACTTTAACTCATGTTTATGGAATAGTAGGACCTTGTTTAAAAACAGGCAATATGTTTGAATTATTTATGTGTCAGCTTTCATGTTGTTTTTTTCTGTGGATTTATTAGCATGTCAGCTTGTGTGCTGGAAGTCAGATTCTTGTGTGTGTGTAGTGCAATGATCAACAAACCCTCAGCTGGTCTCTCAAATCAGCACTAAAGGTGCAACCCTAGATTCATAAATTCCTACCATTTCTTTCCCCAGATTGACCAGATTTATAATCTGGGTTTTCTTTTTAAGCCTGATGCATTCTGGAGAAGTAATTTCTTCTTCAGTGACCCAGTCTAGTGTTCTTCAAGAGCTGAATTCATGTATCCAAAATGTCTTTTGGCATTTTCAAGCAGTCTATCAGACTTCTCCATATTCTTCTGTTCTTGCAGCTTTCTGGTTTGGAATATGAGTGCTTTTACATGCAGAACAAAGTGCTTGTGGCCAGTCCGTGACAGGATAGCCTGGATAAACAGGAGATTGAACTATCAATCTGTGGATGTCTGAGGTCCCTTGGCTGTGCAAAATACAAGGGTCTGCCCCTAGCAGCGAAAATGGGACCCTTACTGGAGAAAAGAAAATATGCATATCGTGGAGAGAGCTAAAATTTGTTGATATCTTTGTGGGCACTTTGAGGTTAGGAAATCTTTGACTGAAAATTAAATTTGTGCCCAGTATGTTTGAGACATCAGTGAGTAAATTGCCCCAGTTTGTTTTTTCCTCTAAATCTTCCTTTGCCACTTTTTGAATTATCTAATAGTATATAGCATTTATAAACTTTTTTTCCCTCATGTTGCATCTCTTTAACCCTTGACAATCACAGCTTGTGTAGCACTGCTGTCCCAGAATGCTTGCTACAATTTTCTCCTTTATTAAAGCTACAATAAACCATTATAATGCATTGTTTTTCCAAACAAATTTGCCATTTATTAAAAATAAGGTGAAGCCAGTTTCTGTTCTTACACTTTGGGTTTGGGTCTGACCAATAAATCTGGCAGCTCTGCAAATATATAAACAACAGACTGTCACCTTCAAGTAAACTCTGCTCATTATCAACAGGACTAGTGCAACATCTAGAGCAATGATGAAAACTGGTCTTTTTAATTGTCATAATTTGTTCATGCACTAAGCTGCTAAAGTGATATAAAAAGTCTTTTTGGATATTAAACTAGTTGGCAAGCAGCAGAAATTGCATGCAAGGTATCAAACTATGAAGAAAAATGGCTCTGTTACATGTTACTGGCTTGGAAATTTGTCAGCCTGTGCCAATAAGTGAGATGTCTTCTTTTATCCCTCACCAGCTACAGTTACAGTGGTAGGAAATAGTCTTTGATCATCTTCTTGAACTACTTTAGACCATTCTACCTTCCTTTGCTTATTAGAGAGAATAGAATCTGTGGATTAGTTACTCTTCTTGTCCTTTCTGTGATTGACAATGTGGATAGAATAAAAATGTTGTTTAGGAAGGGAGGCAGTGTCTGTGGTACCCAAGTCATCACTTGATGAAAGAAAAACAGCAGGAATGTGGTGACCAGAAAGTCGAGATTTCAGAGATTTTTGCTTTGTTAACAGGCTTTATCATCTTTCACATTATCAGCCTGACTTCACCCACTCAAATCTGTTTGCGGATAAATTCTGAATGAACAATTTATAACCGGTCAGGTTATTTTTAAAAGCTTACATAGTTTTAATTTAAATATTCCTATGTGCCAGTACTGCATTACACAAAATACATTTTGCCACGCTACTGAACTGCCCATTTCTGTTTTTAATTATGAATTTTCCAGGAATACATTTTTCTATAAACTGTTCACGCCACATTAAAATGACTGTGAATTATCAATTCTTCTTCTGTATAAAGAATATACTACCTTCCTCTTTCACATACAGCAAGAATTCCTTTAATTGTCAGTTCCCATCTGGTTCAATGGGTATTAGAACTTTGCAGCCAGAATCAAACATACTGTGTTAAATTTGGTTTCATAAACTCAGTACCAGTATTTTTCTGCTCTACTAGTAAACAGTTCCTGCCACCTCAGCTGTTAATGTATTTTAAATTTTGTTATAACTATAAATATTTCACATAAATGTTTTAAATGTCTTCATCTTGTTATTAATGATTTACAAGCTCATTATTTAAAAGAAAATGCAAAAGAAAGAGGCATCATAAATTGACTTAGTATTATCATGGCTTTTATGTTTAATGGTGAGATTCTGTACATTACAAAATTTCAGTCACTTGTCTCAGGAAACTGTGTTCCTTTGAAGTGTGCTTTCCTGAAGTCAAATATTATATATTACTTGTTGATTGAGAATTTAAAACCGAAGCATTGACTGATTTAACTGTTACAAAGATTAGATAAAGAGCTGACCATCACCACATTGCTTCTGACACCAGTTTTACTTCCCACAGGGCATCTTACTAGGTGTTAGGCAGACTGGCTTTTTCCTCCCTAAAGTAACTGAAGATTGGAACTCTCCTTTGATGAGCACAGGCAGATTATGTATTATACATTCAAGCTCATGGTTGACCTTTGGAGATGCATAAATGAAAAAAGCAGCTGTTTGAACTGCACTTTCCAGCCCCTTGTGATTCAAAATTGGGATGCCATTTAATACATGCTTATTTAGTGGCCGTGATTTTTTAGGCCCTTTCTAAACATTGAAGAAGAGAGAATCCTTCCTAGAGGATTTTACAATCTGTGAGAAGAAAAAGAAGGAAAGCAGAGGTTAAGGACCAGAGGAAAACAATGAAGACAGTCATATATGATTTTCTTTCCCTCTTCAAAATAGTAGTGGGCTTGTGAACAAATTACTGAATATATGCATGTTAGTATGTGCATATGATAACTTCAAATGCTTCCTGCCATGTCTTATTCTACTTCTGAAAGATTCTGATCTTTGCAAAGTTTTGCAAGGCTTTTCTCTCTATATATACATGTAACCATTTTGTAAATATTGTGATAGGAAATGTCAGAAGTGTTCTACGTGCCCTGTGTGTTAAATCATGAAGGTGTTTGTGAGAGCTAAGCTGGTGGGCACTGTGTGGCTCAGGATGCCAGTGCCACATGGCAGCTCTGCACAGATGTTCTCCTCGTGTTCCTGAGGCTGCAGGACAGCCAGGCCTTCCTGCCACGAGGAGAGCTGCCAAGGTTTGGTACTTTTGTTAGAATAAATACTGTGGGTGGAATTCAGGTGTATCATCAGCAAGACACGGAACAGCACAGGCTGAAGTGGTTAGAAAAGGGGAGCTAAAAAAAAATCAAGCGCAGAAAATACTACTGAATTTGTTCCTATATTTAAAGCACCCATTTAGCCTGCTGTGTTATGTAACATGGCTAAATAATCCTTCTCACTGCCCCAAGCAAGTGTTCGTGGGGACTTGCGGTCTGATCACTGGATTTGCTCATCCTGGAAACAGTGGGGTGCTGTCTGACCTTTATTTCCCAATGACATAGCACAAATATTTATTTAAATGCCACTTTTAGTCTGAAAATAGAGTACCTTGTTATGGTGGAACATGCAACATTGGGACTGCTCAGATGTTGCCTTCAAAATGCGGATCCATTGAGCAAACAGGGCTGGAGACGGTGGTGGTGATGATCAATCACAGAAGTGTCTGCTGCACCTCTGTGTGTAAAGTGGGCTCTAATGTCTTTTTTTAGTCTCATACAGTAACATTCTCAGTGGATCTCATCTTACTGAAGTGCAAAGGTTGGAAGCCCAGTGGAACTGTTAGACTTTTTCCAAAGATACATTACAGAGCCTCCTAAGCTATAATAACAGGAATCCGAAAACATGGGAGGGTGACCAATTATACTTAAATCTGGTCAGTGTTTTATTTTATGTGGTTGTACTCTGGCTATTTTTTGACTTGTTTGGATCATACTGGCTAAGTGTTCCTGTCCAGTAATACTCATTTTACCCCAACCAGCTATTTAAACCAAGTATATGCTGGTTTTGCTATTGAACAGGAGGACAAGTACTTCCATTATGGTTAGTTGTTTTGTGGCTTTTGGTACCCACCCATTTATTTTGGTTTGTCCTAATCTATATTTATCTATGGATGACAAGATGAACTTATTTTTTTAAGTTTAAAGTTGCATACCAGCTCCCAGGATGTAAATCATATTGGGCTTTCAACTCTTTCAAGCTTTCATAAACAGTGCTTGCTGAAAGACTGAATCATATTTTTCTGTGACTTCAGTTCATGTCAAGCATTTAATTTTTAACAACAGCGGTCAGTTTCCTGATGTGAACACATGACACTGGCCCCAGAGACTCCAGCTTTCTTTAGCTGTCATCATAACAATTTTTCTTTTTAAAGATACACTCACAGCAAAATTAGAACTGGGCTAAAGGCTTTGAAAGCAGTTCAGACCACAGTGGTCCTACAGAAACGGTCTGCTTGCAATGAGAGTGGAAACTGTGGGCTGAGCCTGCTCAGCTTGTTTTAAAAAAATAAACTAACATATTAGAGTTAGTTAATGGCATACCACTCTGGGTAGTGGTAGAGGCAAAGGCTGACCCCTCTTACACTGTTTAAAGGACTAGATTGTCACCTGTTTATATTAAAACTTACTGGAGAGACATAACAAGAGCTGGTGAAGAGCACGCTGTGGGATCCAGTGCCTCACAGGGGAACTGAAATAGTGCAAGGATTTTGTTGTGGAATCCTCCTCCTGCTTCTCCCCTTAGGGGAAAAAAGCTCTAACTCAAACAGGAATTATTTCAGGCAGGACCTGTGGTCTCTGTTGCACAGGGAGGTCAGGCTAGTTTATTACAGTGGTTCCTCCTAGCCCTATATTTAAATATACAAGAGGGAACGCAGGAATACATTAATCGTGTTTGATTTTCAGATCTCTCCATTACCTCTAGGGGCCCCTCACAAATTCTCATCTGCTCTTTGGTTTTATTATTTTCTGAGACACTCCTTTAAAACTCTCTCTCCACATTTTTCAATTGTTTTATATAGAACTAGGAGGGAAGTGTCATTTTCCCCCTTCACATGTCAAAGGGGTGTTTGCAAATTGCCTCCCCTCCAGGAAGAAGGGGATGGTGCCATAGCGGTTAAGGCACCTTTCCTCTTCCCCAGCTCTTCTTTCTTCAATACATCTCCAAAAATGAAAATAAAATGGAAGTGTGTGGTAGACTTTGATTTTGGGGTATTTTGTAGTTAAACTCATTGGGGTAATTTTCCATCTGAATCACAAAGATGTCAACTTAAAGACTTTATTGAGAGCTTAATACAAAATCTCTTGCAACTGATCCAAAGATGCCCAATGGCTCCAATCTGTCTGGCACCTTAAATGAGTACAGAAGAGGAGTAACTTTTCTTCCAAAAAACTCACCTGAAACATCCAAAAAAAAAAAAAAGCAATGATAGCTGAATGTCAATACAAACAGCTTTTTGCACTTCCAATATAATTTGATTTGGTGTATTTGTTTAGAATTTGGGTTTTTTGAAGAAAAATATCTTATATGTGGATATAAGCAGCAGTAATTTTTTTGTACTATGACTGACTTGAGACTTTAGAAAATGTCATTGTGAAGAAACATGACCAAAATACTGTATTATTACATTTTTATGATTATTTCCTTTGCAAGCTGGAAAAACAAAGGCCTGGAACATATGTGCTAATGAGAAATCTAATGCAGATTTCTCTACTCTTACTCTTCTTACTTATTATTCAGATTTCTCAGTCAGATTTCAAGCCAATTTAGACTTCCAACTTTCTTTATTTTGTCCACATTGAAAACATTATTTGAAGGGACATGGAGCCAGATTTATCCTTTTGCAATTCCAAAGTGACTTCAGTAAATCACTGGACTTGTTTTGGTGTCAATGCTGGAACAGAGTTTAGCTCGTAATATCCAGTTTTCAGTTTTAGAGCTGTCATAATAGTAACTAATCTACTTCCTCATGAGGAGGTCAATTTATTTTGAGCAGGTGAAAGGACACCAGTACAGAGAAGAGCTTTTCCCCAGTATATAAATAAATCTAGCTTGACAGTGTAACAATAGTACTGACTTTGCTTTTGCAAAGGAAAACCAGTAAGGGAGGGAGGAGACTGGGTTTCTCCCATGCACTCATTTGGTAATCAAACATTTATGTAAAGACATCTCACTTTATTTTATGTTCTCATACTGGGTTTTTTTGGTCTCTTTAGAATGTTTTATTTCACAATTTTGTGCTTGCTTCTTTTTCTTCTCATCTGAGGGCTCCTCCAATGCTGTGAGGTACAGCAAAGAGTTCATCATTTCCTTTCACCATCATTGCACTAGCAGATTTCATTCTCAGAACAATTACTTGGCAGCATGTGGCAACAAGTCATATCTGAAACCTTTTGTCTCTGAGTGGGCTTGTCACAGACAGTCACTTCTGATCCTGACTTCTGCACTGTATTTGGCATTTGAAAGTTAGTGTTGAGTTGGGTTTGGTCTCCTTTTCTAATAGTGCAGCAAAAGATTTGCTTGTGATATTCTGTGGGCATTGTTTTTGAAGTGCTATGTCTCAGTATGCTAAAATTTGCAAAAAGACTCTGCACTCAGACATTTAAACTGTTAGTCTGGTATTTCTGTTTTTCATTCCTGTTTGAGTGTGTGTGTGAGACCCTTGTCCTCTGGGCCTTTGTAAGACTCTGTGAGCTGTATGGGCCCCTGCCAGTGCAGCTAAGGAGGAGCACCTGATGGGTGCTGGCAGTCCCACAGTCCAAGCCTTGATGGCTCAGGAACAGGTTTTCCATAGATTAGACAGTCACATATAAATGTGGGCTGCGAGAATGCAAGGCAGGCAAGCTACTGGGCAAGTAAGATTTCCACTGGAAATCTGATGGTCATGTGAGAATCCTTCGTAATTTTTTTTAAAATTAATGTACATACCCTTTGAATGTTTTAGTAGTGATAAATTGATGTTTTCTCCCAGAAACATGTTTCACAGGAAAATTTCTGAGCAACCATCATTATGATTTATAAAGCCTTCAAAGCAGGCTACTCAGGGGACTACCTGTGAGTTTATGCTAGAGCAGAGACGGATGGAAACACCTGACCTGCTCAGCCCTGGTGCCTCCATCTCTCCCTGTAACGCTGCTCCTGTGTCCTGGACTGCTGACATCCATCAGCCTCTGGGCATGCTGTGCATTTGAATGAACACTGGTACAAGCTAGCATGGTCTGAGAGTGTGGGACTGGTACCATAGTGGTTTTCTGGGTTAAGAGTAAGGAAAACGTGGGAGAACAAGCCAAGAAGTTGTAGTTTTGAACTACTACTCTGCAAGTCATGCGGCTTACTATTTTTAGTGTTAATCAAGGTAGCTCTTTGATGAGAAGGTTTTGCAGGTACACAGACACAGAATTCACAAAGGCACTTAAAATCCTTTTAGTATGGTATAGTACCTTATAGTGAAAAATATTTTTCTTGATCAAAAACGATTGAATACAACCCCTGAATAAAATTGCTAAGGACTTCCTTCACTTTCAGTAGGGACTGGACATGAAGGATCAGCTCTACGAAGCAGATCTGATGAGTAAGCGTGTGTCCCTTTTGCGTTGTCCGCTTTCATGTCACAAGACAAAATAAACAGAGATACCACAAATTGCTCAGTCTGTCTCTGCTTAGTTTTGTTGAGGTAATGCTTGTTCCAGCCTTCCTAGCCAACTAATTTCCTATTCTTTTTTTTCTTGCACTTCCTTCTGCTTTTGATCTTGTTCCAGTTAGCATCCAGTTCTGATATGGAAAAACGATCCCTCTCCATAGGTGGCCACCCACAGCTTGCCATGGGTAGAGCAGCAGAGCTGGTCACCAGCCCTGCTACAGCCTCCTCTGGGGAGAACGTGCAGAATGGTTTGAACCCAGCCAATGAAGATTGTGGTTGTGACACTGAACAGTGTTGAGGCAAGCATTTTCCTTGGTGGGCGAACACGACAGCCCGTTTCTGGCGGTGCCCGGCCCTGGGCTGATCTCTCAGTGGGTTCGGTGTGTGCTGTGCCCGGCCCTGGGGCTGAGCTCCCGGGAGGGTCGGTGCATGGCTGTGCCCGGCCCTGGGGCTGAGCTCCCGGGAGGGTCGGTGCATGGCTGTGCCCGGCCCTTGGGCTGATCTCTCAGTGGGCTCGGTGTGTGCTGTGCCCGGCCCTTGGGCTGATCTCTCAGTGGGCTCGGTGTGTGCTGTGCCCGGCCCTGGGCTGATCTCTCAGTGGGTTCGGTGTGTGCTGTGCCAGGCCCTGGGCTGATCTCCCGGGAGGGTCGGTGTGTGTCAGAGCTCGGCCCTGGAGCAGAGCTCCCAGGGGGTTCGGTGCCGGCCGTGCCCGGCCCTGGGGCTGGTCTCCCAGGGGGTTCGGTGCCGGCCGTGCCCGGCCCTGGGGCTGAGCTCCCAGGGGGTTCGGTGCCGGCCGTGCCCGGCCCTGGGGCTGAGCTCCCAGGGGGTTCGGTGCCGGCCGTGCCCGGTGCTCGGCGCAGCGGACAGTGCCATCTGCTGCTCCGCGCCTGCAAACAAACCGGGAGCGCTCCGCGCCGCTCCCGCCCCACCGGGACACCGGGGGCACTGGGTGTTTGCCAGTCGTGCCTCTCTGAGCTGGCTGTGGAGGTTTTCCATCACCACTGAGGGTGAAGGCTCCAAGGAGGAGCTCCTCAGCAGCTCTGTGGGTGTAGGATGTACAGCAGTTAATGCCCTGCATTAAACAGCGCCATCGTCCACTAGAACACCTTGCAGGCAGCTGTCACTGGTGTCAGTGGGAGTTCTTCAACATGTTTTCCTGTAGAAGTTGATTCACTAGGGGTATTCAAAAACCTGGGTAACTTGTGTATGTGTTGAAGCTAACTGCTAGTGGAATGACCAGGAGAACTTGGAGGAAGATTTCTGTAAATTCGGGATTAAACAGAAAAGAAAATATGATCTACGATTGCTGATCCCAGAGGTTAAAGCCTCAAAAGTTACTTTCATGGCTGCTATTCGTAGAACAAGCTACTCTGGTGTAAGTTGTACATCCCAGACTGCATATTCCTCAGTTGTAAAGAGATTCTTGTATTTTTTTTATCACATAGGAAAGTTTGATTCTTTCCTAATCCTTTCTTCGTAGTTCTGTAGCCCACCTTTTGCAATCTCATTCTTAGTCCCTCTAGAATGGAACTGCACTGCCAGCAGTTCACAGCACCTTGTAAAATCTTGCCCAGCTTTTCCAAACAGGGAGCTTTTATCTACTTGCCTACCACTTGAGCAATGACTTTAACTGCTTAAACTGGCTGCTTGTCAAATGCAGCTTAAAAGGGGAAAAAAAAAGGAAGTGGGGGATGTTCAGCTTGTGTGAGAGGTTTTATCAGTTCTTTCTGAAAGGAAAAAGAGTATTTCATACAGAAGTGATTGAGAAGTACTGCTATGGGTGGATTCACACTGCGCATCACATTAAATACTTGTGTGTCTACATATGGAATTGCAATATGTTAGAGAGAAGGTGCTTTGTCTCTGTGTAAACCTCAAAATTGAATGAAAGAGTACAAAAATCTTTAGTTGGATACTCAGTGTCCAAGTACCAAGGAATATTCCCTTGATAGGCAGTTTTTAATTCTCTGTCTTATCCTTTTACTCCTCTTGATAGCCTTAGTCTTTTCTTCTCAATGGGGAACAGCAGCATCCTAATTTCCATGGCAAGAGCCCATTGTTACCCTTACTTGAACAATGATTTTCCTAGGCCAAGAAAGAGTGAGAGCAGTGCACATGTAAATTGCAATAAGTGGTTTTACACTATAAATCAAGCAATCAGTGAAATTGAGTTCTTGGCTGGAAGAGCTGAAAGGTGAGCTCGTTTTCCTGAAAAGCATTGCTACAGTCTCCAGAGGTGTAAATCTTCATCTTATTAAATTGCAATGGAGCCAGTGGGGCATGGCATAAGAGAAGAGAGATACCTATCAGGAAAAAGGGACCTCTGCCTTTTGTGCCCTCCATGGCCTGGTAGGAGAATATTCACCTTGCTGAGTACAAGAAACTTTCTTATTTCTGCAGCCAAATCTGTTGTCCAATATTGTGTTAGTAAGACCATTCCATTTTTCTGTGTGATTTTAATCTCATGAGTATTGAAACTCACTGTCTTCTCTTTGAAAAAATTCTGATGTATTCTGTTACTTGTTAAATATTTTGGGTGAAAGAGCTTGATTTTGCTTTTACTTGGCAGGAAGGAAATCCAAAGGGCATATATAGCGATATCAACCATTAGATAAATGGCCATAAGTTAAAGACATCATATAAAGAATACCAAGAAACTGAGCTTTTAATTATGACTTCATACACCCAGCAAAACCAACATTTATGCTGTGTTGCTGTATCACTGCAAAGCTGTTGGTATTTAAATTTCTTGCTTGCCTAAGCATGAATTAATACAAAATGCTTTCTAAATCATCACAAAGACTGCAGAAGCATTGTGATGCACAACTCTACCTTTTTTCTATTTATTATCATGTGTGATTGTACTTTAAAACTGCTCTAATGCAGCAGTCCCCCCCCTTCTTTTTATGCATTCTTTAAAGTACATTTCATTGAATGGGTTTATATTTTGCTCTTTCTGCTATATTTAGCATCAGGCCTAATATTTAAAAACTAAAATGCTACCATTGGGCTGATAATCCTTGAAATGAGAAGGAGAATTACCTAATGCTCAGTTCCAAGAATGAGGATTCTATTTATTTTACATTCATTAAAATGATCAGAGGTGCTTCATTTTTATTTTTTCTCCTATCTGAATATTTACCATATTTTACACATGTTTGTAAGTGCACACATTTATAAAGAACAGTGGAAAAGCTGAAATACACTATTGCAAATGCTGTGACCATTTTCTTTTCTCTTTTGTCACATAATGCATAGGACTGGCCAGAAAATGATCCTTTGTCCTAAAAGAGTCAAGCTTTTGAAATTTTTATTAATGTGCAAAATACGAATGGAAGAGCAGGTGCATGCAGTGTGGCTCAATCTCTCCTGTTGGAGTTGTTCCACTTGGTATAAATAATTGAATGTCCTAGTGGCCATGGGCAGGGGGGGAGAGGGGAAGTGAGCAGGATGACAGCCCAGCCCAGTGACCAGAGCAGTCATCTGGGCTGCAGGGAAAGCCAGGCTCAGCTCCTTCCCTGAATCATGAGAGGATGCTCGTGCTTCTTGCAGGAATGTCCTAATCACTTGGCTGAGAACTGCTCTGGAACTGCTTTCACTCACTTGTATGTGTCTGATAACTGGGCATCATTTCCAGCAGAGAGTTGTGAGGGCTAACATTTCTGCAAGAATTATTATTTTTCAGTGGAGAAAAAGTGTTTTGTCATGTTTTTGGCCATATCTGGTAATAAATAGGATTTAGAATATTAGCTAGTCATGGTTTCCAATGTACATCAGTGTTAGTCAAGCTTAAGAATAATACAATTAAATAACTTATGGGGGACTAGAACTAGAGAATTTAATTTGCAAGAATAGGGTATATCATCTATTTCCTACAGCTGCTTAGTTTCTAAATTTGATATCTTAAAACTGTTGGAGTTGCTATAATTTCAGATAAAATGTCTTTCCACAGGCAAAAGATAATTTTTCATATGCTTTTAAAAAACTAATAAAGTAGTAATCTACAGTATTTTATTATTTAGAACCCTAGCCTTGGGGATATGATTTGCAAGGATTTTTATTTTTTTTTTTTATATCTCAATTCAGGGTGTACATGTGAGCAGCCTGGGTGAATATATCTGTCAGTCTTTTCTATAGGTTTTTTTTCTTTCTACCAAATGCTGTCTGCATTCAGTCCATAGAAACACTACCACCTCTTTAAGTGGTAATGCTCCCTGCAGAGTTTTTAGCCTGTAGGAGATATGATTAGGGGGTGATAGTGTTAAGCACTCCTCCTGTATCTGCTGGCCCACTATGATAACCTTAGGGTTACAATGCATGTCTGACAAATACAATTCCATTGTGACTAGCGCCTTATGGCAATTTAGAAGGCTTATTCATCATTTTACAACAGACTTCTGTCAGGGATTTTGCTTATTTGCCCTTCACTGGTGTACAGTAGTTGTAGGTTTATCTCTAGGAGTCCAGCCCTAATAACCAATAACAAAGTGCTTAAGCTCTAAGCTTGTGAGAAATGGACTTACATTATACTCCAACTGCACCTTAGCTCTCGACTGATAAGACAATGTGTCTCTGAGAGAAGGAAGGATTTATATGAACTGATCCTTTACAGTTTGGTGTATGCATTGGTAGAAGATATGGGGGAGTACATTGTGTTCTAACCATCCAGATCCCAGCTTTTTACATATAAAATGCATCCTTGCTATCATTAGGAATGTTTCCTTTAAAATATGAAAGTGAAGAGATATCTTGCCTTGGAAATTGCACTACAAAGTTGTTTGTAACGATGGTGTGGGATTTGGAAGAGCTGAGTTACTTTTGATGAAATCCCCATGATTGTGGTTTAAATTACACAGATTTATTTAAGGAACAACAAAAGTTGTTTTTTATTATTATTCAGATTCCTGCTGGGTTCTGGATATTAATTAGGTAGTGGTTCCAGATGAAATCCAGGAGAGAGGGAAAAAAATGCTACTCACATTTTAATAACCCAGAGAATTCTAAGTGGCTAACCATATTGTTTACTATATATCAGTCTGAAGAATAAAGAATAAAAGCGCATGAATAGGCAGGCACACAGCATGGAAGAATAGCACCATACACCCCAGCTAAAGAGCATTGTATATTCAAGGTTTAGATCTTCCACCCAGCAGATTTAGAGCGTGAGGGGGCAACATTTGAGAAGTGTGTACTGAACAAACACAAACATGAGGATTGCCTTTTTTCAGTTTTAAGTGTGAAAACATTAGCTCTCCCTCTATGCCTTTGAAGTCTTCTCTTTCTAGCAAAGCTCTGGCAGGAGGGAGGTCTTTCAATTAGTTTCTCACCCATAATGATTTCTTTGAGAAATTTTAATCAGGTTTTCCATCACAGAGTGCATTTGTTGCTGGTACTTGATCTCTTGGCCAGTTGAAGCTTCTGTGGTCCTTTGTCTCTCGAGCAGTTGGGTCTTTTATAAACTTTCTGGAGTAGTTATTAATCATGGAACTTTTCTACTTTTTTGAGGCCCAAAACTGCACAGAGAAAAATACCAGTGTAGTGACATGAGCTAATTATCTGCAGTGTTGCCAAGATAAGAGGTAGTATGTTAGCAGTAATACCTACAACAGTGTAATTACTTTCAGTTTCCATTATTTTGTAGTAACCACATAATTAGCTCACTGTACCAGAAGCTGTCTGCTTTTTATGGCAACCTGTACTGCTAATCACTAGAAAAGTTTGTGTAAGTGATCTGTAGTCTTTGCACTCGTAGAGTTGCACCAAGTAATTTGAAGGGGCAGCTGTGTGCTGGCCCTTCTGCAGAAGTGAGGAGTGAGAAAGAAGAGACTGACAAAGCTGTAGGAGCGAGAGGAGTGAAACCCTCACTACAACTTCTCAGAAATGTTGAGTGAAGTTTCAGCCACTTTGTACAGTTTTCTCTGGGTTAAAATATACATGCTCATCCTTAGTCTCTTGAATCCAGTCTACGTTAAAAAATTTTGCATGACTCGGTAAATGTTGATTCTCTTAAACAATATAATTTATTCTGACACTCTGAACTTCAAAGGGGATGTTTTCTTATAAAAGCAGACCTTCAGGAAGGAAGGGGCTCAGCAGGGCCTGATTATTCATTATGAAGGAGACATTCTTCTTTGGGGTGTTTTTTGGGGATGATGTGCTCTAGCAAGGAGTTCCTCTGTGATGCTTGGGACATGGTTTACCTGCCTGTTAGTGCCCATTGCAGTTCCTGTGCCAGGGGGAGGGCAGGTCACCATTGCAGCAGTGTCTGGCAGAGCTGGGGCTGCCATTCCCACGGTTCCCACCAGGGCTGGCAGGTGGGAATGACCCCTTCCTGGTCAGGCTGTGCCTGGGAGCAGGAGGGAGCAGAGCAGAGCTGGGCTCTTGCAGAGCTCTGTGCTGCCTGCCCAAAGTCACACCATTGGACTCCAGCAGGGACAATGCCACTGCAGGCACCAAGGCATAGCAAAAGAAAAGAAAAGGCACTATTACACTAAATTATTTCTGCTGTTTCTACTCCCTAAAAGCTGGCTTTTGGGGATATGAGTGGAATCTATGTACACAGTACTTTGCATTAGCAGGAAAGAAGAATTATGAGTGTTGTACACATTTACAAGTTGGATAGGGAATGTGCTCCTGTGTTGTTCCTGTCTCCCCACAGCCTCTATTTAAGTACAATTTCACTAAATTTGGGGAATAACGAACATGATTTTAATCACCATTTCTTCCTACTTAGTTCAAATCCTGTTGTCAGTTAATTATAGATGCTACTTTTTCAGATAATATTGCGTAATTCAATGGAAAACAAAAAAAGCTCTGTAAAAAGTGGTTATTAAATTCAGCTTTAGATATTTGATATGGTTTTCAAGTACCTCTTTATTTATTTGAGAAAAGGAGTCCTCTTGAAATGTACTCTTTCTTCTTCCCCTCTGTGGCCTTGGAGCCAGTCCCTCCGAGTACTGCTCCTACATTAATTATTATGGTAAGTAGAAAAGATCAGGTGATAACATGAATACTCTTAAAGCACACCATAAGACTTTAAGGCAGGCAGCAGTGCTACATGGTTGTAAGCTATACACTGCCTGATTTATTTGTGTTTTTAATGCACCAGTAAAAACAAGGCATTCTTCAGCCCCTGTTTGATCCTTCATTCCAGGCCTGTCCTTGCTGACAGATCCCCTCACTGCAGTTGCTATTCCTTGTGCTCTGTGAATTGCCCCCTTGTGCCAGCAAAACCAGGACCTCAGAATAAAAGCCCCCTCTGCACTGCTGGGCTGGTTTTGCCAAAAGCCACCTAGGTTTAATTCCACTGAAATCAGTGAAGTTACACAAAGCGTTACTCGGGGTCCTTGCTAAGCCATTGCATTGCTCAGTGCTTTATAAAGTGTTTAGCATGTGTGTTTTGTCCCCTGGGAGCTGTGTGTGTTTGAGCAGGGGTTCTGGGAGGGCAGGGAAGGGGGAGACCCCCAGCATGAGCTACTCAAGCTTTTTCTTTCCTCTCAAGTGCTAGTAGTAAGGCACTCCACCTTTGCAAACAGAGGGGACACTGTTGTGAAACAACACAAGAAGACAAACTAATTTAGTCCTTAAAAGCAATATTATTAATATTCTGGACACCTTAGGGTGTTCTGAAACTTCAGCAAACCATGATATATACAAGATGTGTTTCTGCCACTGGCAAAGTTAAGAAAATTTAACTGGATGTCACAAGTTCAAGTAGTGCAGCAAAAGAAAATTTATTCCAACACTTCCTTATCAGACATCAATTAGAACAGATTCCTCACAGCTAGAAGGGTCAGATTCTATTTTGTTGGGGGTAGAATATCCAATCTGTCCCCACTTGGTTTCACAGACTAAGATCTTTGTTTTTCTTACTTTTCTAACATAGCAAAATTTATTGCTGAGTAAAATTAATTAAAGGCCAATCACCACTTTTACCCTATTTCCTTTATATTTCAATCCAACTCTAGGACTCCAGGTTCAGTTCTTGCTTCCATCTGGTGATCTAGAACAGATAAAACCCATAAATTCCCTGTGAGAGTGTCACATACCTATGTGGATGCTTTTGTTTTACTTCTTGCCTACTTTCTCAATAAAATATTATGTAAAAGCAAATAAGAGAAGCTAAACATACTGAAAACTCCATGAAGTGTCTGTGCTGTGTCTGGAAGTCTGGGATGCCAGGGTGCAGTAGTGGTGGAGTGGGGGATTGATATTCATGAGCTGCAGACTTTCCACTGCCTTTCAAACCAGCTTGTAACAGTGTGGGGATCTTATTCTGCATCTCCCCATTGATTTAAAGAAAAAATATTATAATATTTGGCAGAGCAATAAAACAGTGTCAACAAAATCCTTAGGTTTTCAAAGGTAAAATATTTACTAACTGTTTGCAAATGGTGACTTGAATACTGCAAATATTTGCTCTACTTGCAAATTGGCTACTTGAACACTACAGAAAATCACATGGAGCTACATAAAACATGGGAGAAAGCAATAATTAGGTGTATTTTGTTGCATTTATAAATATGTAAACTTTATTTTGGATAGCAAAAAGGATGAATCAATAAGTAGCTGTCCTTTCTCTCATTACAAGTGGCTCAGCACCAAATTCAGGAGGACAGGTTCTGGTGGACAGTGCATGGAATTAATTGGCCTCTGCATATTCCAATGCTGATTCCAATAGATATGTGCTCTGTGGTATTTTTGTTTGTTTTATGTACTGGTTCTTCCATAAAGATAAGGAATTTGGGGTGGGAAAGGGATAAAATGTTTTTGAGCCATCTCTGAAATAGTTCTGAGCATCTACAGTTAATCAGCAAAAGAAGTAGTGTCCTTCAAACAATCAGACCTGCCACAAGCAGGTCAGTTATCTCCAGTTTATCTTTGTGTTAGCCCTATAAAGCTGAAGTAATGCTGGTCTGGTTTACAGTCATGGAAGAGATGATTTACTTCCCTAGTATGATATTTTAAACCAAGAGAGCTTGTGGATGTTTTAGCTTTTCACTGCTGAGGTACTTCATAAAGACTTATGGGATAATATAAAGACTTATGGGATAATATGGGTACAACAAGTTACACATTTAGTGGAATGCTGCTCTTATATCATCTGATATAGCTCTTCATTTGCCTTATCAATGCATGATGAAGAACAAAAGTATTATTTCTCACATTTGGAGAAAAGCGATCAATAAATATTTTAGCTGCAGACAACCCTTAATTTTTTTTCCAGAAAAGATACTTTAAAATTGTAGCAATGACTGCCATTAAAGTATCCATCTATAAGTGCTGAAATACCTTGCTTGCAGGCTAGTGATTTCCTTCTATAGGGCACCAAGCCAGCATTCAGACCTACTAACAAAGATTTGTCTCAATATGTGTTTTTAGGGAGTTGTTTAATTGCAAAGTTGACTCTTATTAAAAGAGAACAATGAGAAAACAGGGCAGTTATCTGGCCTTTCTCCTGAAACAGCAATTATAGCAGTGCTGATACCAGTGCTAAGCTAATGTACATTTTAATTGGTGTGTTTGAGAAGCACACGTTTGGTTCCGGGATGTTTGTCAGAGCGCTGCCCGGCTGTGGCTGGCACAGAGTGCCTGGTGGTGACAATTCCTGAGCTCCAGGGCAGGCCTGGCACTGCCATGGTGACAATTCCTGGGCTCCAGGGCAGGCCTGGCACTGCTGTGGCGACAATTCCTGAGCTCCAGGGGAGGCCTGGCACTACCATGGTGACAATTCCTGAGCTCCAGGGGAGGCCTGGCACTGCCATGGTGACAATTCCTGGGCTCCAGGGCAGGCCTGGCACTGCCATGGTGACAATTCCTGAGCTCCAGGGCAGGCCTGGCACTGCCATGGTGACAATTCCTGGGCTCCAGGGCAGGCCTGGCACTGCCATGGTGACAATTCCTGGGCTCCAGGGCAGGCCTGGCACTGCTGTGGTGACAATTCCTGAGCTCCAGGGCAGGCCTGGCACTGCTGTGGCGACAATTCCTGGGCTCCAGGGGAGGCCAAGGTGGGGCAGCCCCATGCCCTTGGTGCCTGCTCCCCGCTCACCAGCCACTCAGGGGCTGTCTGCCCTAGTGGGGAAAGTTCACTGCCTCTGCCAGATGCAGAACAGAGGGGAAATAGGGGCCCACAACCTCCCACAAAGCAGTTTGTAATTCCCCCCAGCTTCCTGGGAACAGCCCTTCAGCCCACCTGGAGACCAGTTCATGGAGAGCAGAAACTCTTTGTCTCAGGTGACTTGTCTTAGCAGGAAGATATGAAAGCCTTCCTCATTGACAGAACTCAAGATCCTTTGCCATTCCACTTACCCAGTAAATGATATCAGGAGAAGATCTATCACAGGCCCTGAGGAACGTTTTGGTAATATCTGAGGTCAGTCAGGAAAGGCAATGTGAATATCAGGGTTCAGTGCTGCTCTAAGTGAAACTGATAGCACTGGCCTTGAGAAAAGCATATTTGATTTAGCTCTAAACCCGAAAGCCCCCCAAGGACTGCCCAGTGGATTTTTGCTGGGCATGTCCTAATAAAAAGGTGGAGTGGAGTAACTGAGTCATTGACTCATTGAGGTTGAAAAAGGCTTGCAAGATCATTGAGTCCAACCTTTGACTGAACACAGTCATGTCAACCAAAGCATGGGACTAAGTGCAACATCCATTTGTTAAACATGAGGGTTTCAATAGTTCTTAATCAGACTTCTCCCTTGGGAGCTCAAATAGGTAAACTTCTGTGCTAAAGTCAAGATAGCTTAAAAATCTCTTCTTAGGAGAGTAATGGGAATCTTAGGAGAGATGGGAATGCAAGAAAAGAGCTAAGTAGAGTTATATAGGTATGTGTATATTACTCTTGTGTGATATATCTACATACATATGTGTGTGTACTAGAACAAAGACTTTAGTGTAGAGTAGAAATGAGACAGAAATCTGCTGAGAAATCACAAAATTTCACATAAGGAGCTCTGCTCTAAAAGTGAAAACAAAAGAAAAAAAGGATTAACCCCAAACTTTTCCTAAAAGATATCTTAAAGAAGATTAGAAAAAGCTTTTTCATCACTGGGAATCCTTCTAATATGCAAATGTATTTGGAATAAGTATTGGGTAAAAGCAAAGTAGTTTGATTAATGGAACCTGTCCTTTATAGTTGTGTTGCAATGTGCAAGGCTCTGTGTTGTGCCTCTGTGTGTGTGTGTTTCAGCAGTAGCATAAGCATGCTGGCAAAAGCCACTGCCAAGTCTCATTAATTGCAACTCCCGCAGACTTATTCAGTCATAGAACTCTTATTTGTGGTGTAGTTTTACATTAATTTGGGATGTGGGTTTCCTTTACATTTCAAACTGCATAGAGCAAAGTCTATCCTAGTTAAAGAAGGGAAAAAACAGAAGGTGGCTAGATCTTAGGAGTGAAGCAAGATGATTTGCCCCTTAAATTCATTAGGATTGCTGTATGGTCTCATTTTTGTTGACAAGTGCAGTCCAAACTCCCCAATAAGTGAGAAATTTCCTATCCAACATGCTATTTCAGCCAAAGCTGTGTAATTGCCCAATATCACAGGCACAAACGGCAGGAGGGCAAAGGAGTTCAGTCAGGACCCCCCAGTGTTTGTGTTTGGTATGAAACACTCCATACAAAAATAATGATTTTGGCTCCTTGAGCCTCCCTCCAGTAGTATGTTCAAAAACTTTGCCAGTTGCTGTTGTACTTTGTTCTCCAAGAGTACACTGTAGAAAATGCAACTTCAGTAAAGAGTGGCCAAAGGTTAGACATTTGTGGGGAAATAAAAGAAATTTTTTATATATACTAAAGATTGGTACAAACACATGAATTTAGTTTGAATAATATTTGGTATGTGTCCAAAAAGGCTGAGCAGCCCAGCACTTCTAAAACTGTCATAATTCTGCCTGGCTTTAACTTTTGCAACCATTCTCTGAATAATGATGACTGTTTAAGATTTTTGTTGAAAGTCAGTAATGTTACTCTTGTATATTAAAAAAAAACCTGCATTTTTGCAGATTTTCACCACTAAGTTTATATTATAGACTTTAAGCTGTTCTTTTAATTAAGCTATCCTATTGATTGGAAGTTTTCTCAAATTAAAGCCATTCCTTTGTGGCCAGTATTTCCTTTTGCACTTTTAAATTAAACTATTAACCAGTGGTGGACGAGTCATAATACAGTCGAGAAAAAGCTTTGCTTTTTGTGCTGCTATCACTTGGAGATTAACTACTCTGATGGAGGGAAGTTCTCTGAGTGCACTGGGGGAGAGGTAACAAAAGGTTTATATAGTAGGAAAAAAGCATGTATTTATTGATCCTTCTGTATGTCATAGACGTATGCTGTATATCAAATCAGCAGTCTCCTAGGAATTTCAGTACCCTGGATGTGGACACCAAAGTGCCTTTAATTAAAATACTTCTCTGAATGTATTTTGTTTCTATAGTTTGCTGTTTATTTTAAAACTATTAAAATATGGCATACATGGAATCAATGCACATCAAAGTACTTCAAAAGATCCATTGTTTCTAAAACCAGTGACTTAAATTCTGACTTTATGTATGAGGAAAGCAAGACAAAGTTCTCTACAGATTTGGGATAAGAACATAACTCATTCTCCTGAGATAGCTGCTGAAAACACATACTTCCAAAGAAAAGACCAAAAGCAGAAACAATTCTAATAAGTGAGAGAGAGAAAGAAAGAGGGAACTGAAACTCTGACATGACTTTGAACTTTCAGACCCTCAAATTGCAGCTCAGACTGTTGTCAAACACAAGTGCACAAAGGCAGGTTGGAAAGCTGTTGGGAAGGCTTGGGGTGGCAGTCTATTTATCAGTTCTAAGTTCTGTATTTGAATTTTCTGTGTGTAGATCATGTATATATTTTATGTATATATAGATAAAAATGACATATAGATACATAAGGAATTATTTATATATAAATATATATTGCTGAGATTAGGAAAATAAGAGCAGTTGTCTGAACTCTGCCCAACAGCCTATGTTGGCAAATCTGTTTCAAACAGTGACTGCTCTCTGATGATCCAGCAAGTGTTTATCCTGCCTAATGGAAAATGAAGGAGTGACAAGATGATGCATCAAATTTTTCTCAGCCCATGGAGAGAGTTGCTGGCCTAGGTTCTGATGCATGTGGACTGACATCCAATGCATGTTCTTGTCTTGTTGAGAGTTATTTAAAATCTTGAGAATGGAAAATAACTCAAAGAATCTTCACCTGAATTCATTCCAGGAATAACTTGACCAGAAAAATCTCTTCTAGAGATTAATACCACCTTTATAAATTCAAGATTGACATGGCCTCTAACACACCCCTGTGTAATTTCCACTGGAGTTTCTCCAGCTTTGATATGAAATCTTCACATCTTATGAAACACCTTTGGGTGCCCTTTCTTGGGTAGAATCCTCTGGGAAGGCAGGATTTGGGTAACAGCCAGAGGGTGAGGGATCCCCGGTGTAAAATTCCTGTCCTGGCATGCAGAAGGGGCAGCAGTGGATTGGGTCATCCTGGCTGCCCTCTGGGTGCAGTGCTGGGGCTGCCTCTCCAGAAGGCTTTGCCAGCAGTGGGTTTCCAGAAGGAGAAGGTGCTACTCTTGTTCAAGATGCAGTGGGCTAGGTGAAGTTCCACTGAAGTCAGCAGACTTTGGTTTGAACATGTACAATTTTGTCTTAATAGGTAAGAGTTGTTAAAAGAGAGGAATATTGTTTATTTTTTTTAATGGGATAGTAACTTGCTAAAATAGGGTCATTACCACACAAGAGATCAAGCTTTTTTGCCTCTTGATCTTTTTTGATCTTGATAAAGGTCAGAAGAATAAAGGTCTTACTGGGGATAAAAGTCTTAAGAGAAGTTCTTTAGTGGTAATTTTTTATGTTGTATCTCTTTTTTTCTCCTTCGGCTCCACTGAAGCATGGAGGAGAATAGCTTTAGCTAGATTTGGCTTTTTTATGTGTTCATATACATATACAGAAGACCTGAAAGCTTTGTTTTCTCTTGGCTATGTATTTCTTCCAAGATCCCAGCTCAAGTGAGTGTGATATCTTTGTGGCTGCAAAACCCTAAGGGGGACCCCTGCATACACTCAAAAATACAATTGCAAAAAGCTCATTCCTTTATACAGCGGATTACTTTTAGATTTACTCCGATGTGATCTGTACAGATTCCCTTCATCTAAGGGGAGGTCTGATTCTCTTAGCTGACTTACGCAGCCACACACCAAGAGAGCCTCATTTTGTGGAAGCCAAATCTCATTAATGGCAATCTGCTGCCCATCTTTTAATTAGCCAGAGAATTGGTGACACTTCACAACCACAGCAGAGGCAATAAAGTAGCATTGTAATATAAAATAAGGTGAGGTGTCCAGCAGAATAGAAAGGCCACATTTATCTACATCAGTCTGCTGACTGGAGTCTCATTTTATATGGGGTTTTGTTGTATCCATGTTTATTATGGCACAAATACACAAAAGTTAATATTTTTAGCTTCTGAAATACCTTCACCATTAGCTAACTTGAAGATTTGAAATGACACAGATTTCAAACTAAGTGTAAAATCTTTTTTCTATAGTCTGCATTCCTTGGATTTGATGTAAATACTAAGTGATCTTTTAATGAAACCATGTACCTTATGATTTATAAAATTGTTCCCACTATTTAAAGTTGAAAGACACTACCATTTTTGGGAAATTTTTCAGGCCCATACACTGTGGTATGCATGGCTGGGTATTAATTAAAAATTTGGGGGCATAATCTTCCTATTTGTGTGTTGATTTTATCAGGTGCAGTAAAAATTGTATTATTTAGGTTTTATACTGCTTGATGTAAGGACTTCTCTCCCTTTTGGTTTTATAATAGTCTGTTCTATAGGGATTCATAAACAATTTGTGCTTCAATCATTTTCCACTTATTTCACTTTGTTTTATAGAATACATTTTATGCTGCAGTTTCAGCATATGTCTTTGTGATTCAGTAATCCTACCTAGTCCAGAATCAATACTTACATTTTCCTTCCCCATAATAGTAAAGGGCATATAAAATGCATGAGACAAAGTAAGCTCCTTCTAAAGATATAGATTAAAACTGAAACTGCACTTAGAAATGTGAAAAACTGAACGGAGAGTTCTGAGTCTGGGACAGTTGTCTGTGATACAGGGGAAATATTGAAGACTGTCAGAAAGTATCAGAGCACAGTGATAGCAGCACTAACCAATGCCACTGCCCTGCTGCTCTGCAATCGATTGCTGATGAAGTAATTGTTTATTTTGTCTACTGTTAACTCTAGAAGACTTTTATTGTAGCAGTGCAGGGTAAAATGTACTTAGAAACAGGAGAAATTAGAGTCAGTGGGAAATAGCTGCACACTCCCCTGTTTCATGTGTGTCTTCCAGGAACCATAACCTGTGAATGTATGTACCATCAATGGTGTTGAGAGCTCTGAGCTCAGCAATAAATCCAGTGCTAATGACATCTGAACTGGGATGTGAGGATTTATAGTAATTCATGTTACCTCTATAATGGTTCACCTGTGTGTACAGTACAAGTCATGTATGTGCTTTTCCTGAATTTTTGACTCACCCTAAAATACAAGAGGGAAGAAAGATCCTGGTTTTGGAAAACTATAAAGGTAATTTGTGTACTTATGCGCTTCCTTAGAAGGGTTTGAAGGTACTTTATCCAAAAAAAATATCTGAATCTTTCTTGCTTAGCATGAGTAGTAAATATTCATTAAAAGTATGGCCATGACAATTGGATATTCTGGGTTACAACTCTAATAATGCAAATTTTACAACATCCTTATAAACTTAACTTTGCTTTATACCTAATAAAAATAGGAATTTAAATGGCAAAAATATGCATTACAAAATAAGTAAAATATCAGAAGACAAAAACATTTAAATATTCATGATACTAAACTGGGAGCTGTGGTTCTGGGCTGTTTCACTGCAGTCAGCCTGTAAGGGAATCCTATTTTGTTCCCTTTGCAGGAGTTAAAGAGAAACTAGGGCTATGTGAAGAGAGTTAGGTCTGAAAGCCAGCTGGTTCCCAATAGAGGCCTGACCTGGTCATAGAAAGGTGAATTATAGCAGCCACTGGGGAGGGAGTATTCAGGGATGTGCTGATGCTTTAAAGCATCATTTGATTGTATTTATAAATGCTGGTTTTAGTATTGGTGAGCAATAAAGGCTGGTTTGTACAGAGGAGAAACTTCTTGGAAAGGCAACTTATGCTCAGTTCAACTGTCTCTGGACATGAGAGGGATGATGCTCAGTTGAAGATATGCATGCTGGTATTATTGAGGTTTTCCTCCAGTCCCCAGGGTTAGAATTGTTCCAAGACAAAGATCCCAGAACAGCACTCCTCATCTTGAACTGAAGTTAAAGCTGTAGTTTATAACAACCAAGTTGTTGAAATAATTGCTTTTCTGACGTGTGACTGTGACCAAAATCTTTCTTTTCTCATGTAAAATATGCACATGACCAGTTTTTCTTGTGTCAAGTTCTTGCAAATACGATTAAAGAAATCAGGCAATAGTTCCAAGGAAATATTAGTTACTCAGGATGATTTCTTTACAGTATCATCAGAAGATCTATTCTTTTTATTATGAAGTTCAGGCCTAAACAGGCATTTTCTCATTAGATTTGTCAGGTATGTATTGAGCTGCAGAGAATGGTAGTTTGCATGAAAACAGTGAATTTCCCTATGTGCACACTTGTATCCATGTCCTACATACTGTGGTGTGGTATCCTCTTCCAGAGAGTTACCTCTGATGGACAGGATTAGGGGAAATCCTTGTTTCTTTGGTGATTTTCAAACACTATCAGACAATGATGCCAACTAAGAGTGAATTAATGAGATATTGGAGCCTGGCAAGTAGAAAGTGGCTTTAAATAACCCTGATTAGCCTTTCCTCAGTTCCTTAGAGCGCAGGCAAGGCTTGAGCAACAACAAAGACCCCACACTCACACTTTTTATTAGTTTGGTGGAAAAAGAGTGTGCTTTTCAGAGGGTGTTAATTAAAAGATTTAGGTCCATTCACACTGGGCATATCCCTTGTTTCATCTTTCCCTCCTTTTTGTGTAGTTTGTTTGCCATGTGAGAGGTAGAACTGCTGTTACGACAGAAAATGTTGACTTTTAAAGAGTTTGCTCAGATCTTATCTGTGAGAAAAATATAAGCTGTAATTGAGCATATGAGTTTCACTTTTTATGTGATGGCTTCATTAGACATGAACTTTTATTTTAAGTAATTTAATATGTCTTTCACTCTTTTCAAAACAATTTTTTACCCCTCTTCTGTCTTTCTTAAGGGATATATCCCTCAGATCTTTGTAGTTGCTACATTTTGCATGTTTAGTAAATAAATAAAATAAAAATCTTCAAACCCCTTAATCATAAAGCTGTGCTTTTATAAACCTTAAGCATAGTAAAATCACTACATTAGCCTCTTCTAGTTGTGTGTAATCCAGAGTCTACAGAGTGTGTTCATCCAAGATTTTTTTCAGAATTTCAGAAATATATAAATGTATCTTAAGTATCTGAAACCTGAGTAAATGATATAATTACAAAATTATCTGCTGTACTTCAGGACTGGTTTTTAAAAATATTTCCAGCACTATTCAATACTTTTTTTTTCCAAATGAGATAGGCTGTATTTATTTGTCTGATTCAGCCAAAAATTCTGCAGCTTACCAAAAATCTGTGAAACAAAAATGTAGAAAGAGGAGACAGTAGAACACTCAGATTATTTTTGTGATGGTCAAATCCTGAATCTGAATTGTAGTCAATGAAACCATGGGGATATGAGTGAATGAAAACCACATTTGATTTCACGTTATTTTCTGGCTTACAAATTTGTGTCTTTTAAGGCTATATTTTAGAAACATGTAAGCATCTCTAATAATAATAATAATGTGAAACTCATACATGTACAGAACATGACTTGGTAAAAATCCTTTGTGCTCACATTTAAAATTGTATTATACAAAAGGGGATGTAAAATCCAAGTAAAGGCTCACTCTTTCTTAAAAAGTGAATGTGCTGTGTGCAAGGCTGCTCTACTGAAGTTAACTGTGTAGTCTCTCTCTAATAGCTCTGAAATATTTTTCATAAAATTGTTTGATCTCCCCCCTCAGTATGGGAAGGTGAGGATACTGGTGGGGCATTGGGGAGAGAGAGAATTCTGGGTCTTTTTATAAAACAAGCTAATAGACAGTTAATTATTGCTGCATGCTTTCACTGGCAAACATCTACAGCACACTTTAAAAAAGAAAAAAGGGAAGGGTGATTGCTGCTTGTTAATGGACTCTGCTATTTTACAGCACTGTAGTCGAGCAGCCACCTACAGTTCATCCTTATGTTAATACTAACGTTACCAATTTTAACATTATGTGCCTCTTTCCACTGGCCCCTGTTGGAACCAACAGCCTACGGCAAGTGCTGTACTGCCTTTTACTTAATTGCTCCTTAAAGCTAACAGTGAATTACATTAAGTGTAATTTCATTGTCGTTGGATCTTGGTGAGTTTGAGGTGGCACGTTTGCCATGGGAGTTCTTTTTCTCTGGTTCAGTGGCTATATCCGGGTGGGATGCATTTCTCCTGGAGTAATCCAGGAGAATCTTTCCTTTGAAGAGGAACAGATGTAGATTTACATATCTGGAGGTCTCTGGCCTCTGATGAGATTAGTTGGTGTTTTTAAACCCTACTGGAAGGTGCATATTTAATAAATGCCTAAAGCAAGCCTGTGTGAAATGGCTGGGCCCTGGGAGACTTTGAATGAGAGGAGAGGAGGAGATGTCAAGTTGCACATTGTGGTACCATCATAATCACTGCTGAAAATAGGCCAACACTTGAAATAACAAATAGATTCAGATTCTGTTGTAAAAGCAGCGAAGAAAAAATGGACAAGGGAACTGCCTCAAAAGCATTTAGGTTTAAATTTCAACTGATCATTTTGTTTCTAATTTCCTAATAGGGAAGACATGAAAATGTAAATGTTCAAAACTGGCAATCCTCCCTGCCCCCTGCCAAATAATCTGTGCTTTTTAAACATGCTTATTGGAGGTAACTGCATGCCTTGCAATAGAAATTATTATTTTTGCTTTATTGAAAGAGTGTATTTTGAGATGGAGGGGAAGGGCTTGTGGTGAAGCTGGAGATTAAATAAACTTCCATGAGAAAGAATAAGTTTATTTGACAGCAGATTTCTGCTCTTTTAAGCAGAAAATAAGCATGAAACAGAGGTTAAAAATTCTACATCAAACACTTCTCTTGGTGTGCTGTTCCTTGCAGTGTAGCTATGGCACATATGCTACCATGGTAAAACTACAGTAACACGTTCTCATGGCTGCTGGTTTGGATGCAGATCCCACAACGATTTTTTATTGTACTCAGAGCATTTGAAATTGTCCAGAGCTTTCTAAACACCTTATTATCTCATCCCCCTTCCTTTCCTGTCACCTCTTTTCAGTTTTTTGCAAGGTTTTACTTTCTCTCGGTTGTGTCCCCGTTCCGCGTTGCCCAGCGGGTCGCGCAGCCCCATTGCCGGGGAGCTGCGGTGCAGAGAGGGAGATCGCGCCCCAGCATTGCGGGGGAGCTGCAGAGCCGGTGCCCGTCCCCCTTCATGTCCTGCCCCTGTCCCCCTGGGTGTGCCCGTGCCCTGGCTCAGCTCTCTGCCCCGCACCGAGCCCCTGTGATCTGCAGTGCCATCTGCCCCCGCCTGTCATTGCGGCCCCGCTCCTGTGCTGGCCCTGCCCGCCGCTGTCACCTGCACGGCTCCTTCGCGTGTGAGAGCTCGCTCCTGCCCCACCATCCCGAGATCCCTGTCTGTTCCCCGCCATCTGCCTCTATGGTTCCCCTCGGTATTGCCCCTGAAGCGTCAGTGCAGGTTACCATTCCTGGGCTGGGGTGTTTCATCATTTCAGGGCTCTGCTGTAGCTGGGTGCGCAGAGGGAAGGGGCAGCCGCCCTTCCTGAGGTACTCCAGCTCTCAGCCAAAGCCTGCAAGCGACACTGTTAATCCCTCACGTGAAAGGGCAAAAAGCTAAAAGAATACAAGACTCTGCTGAGATTAAGAGAGAAACAAACAGAGCCCAGTGTAACAAAAGAAGGTGCTCAGATCTGTAGATAAGGAGCTTTCCGAGGCCCCTGAGCAAGGACCCTGTTTAACTCCCTGCAGAGCACCAAAGGATCTACAGGGCTCAGGGACAGAGCGGCAGGAGAGATGAAACAGCAAGAGTTAAGACAAGGAGACTGTTCCCTGCCTGAACTGCATTTTTCAACTTCCAGCTAAATTTTATTGTGTGGTTAGAACCAGTTCCTGTTCTGGACCTAGTTTAATTTCATTCTGGAAATGCGACCATCTACTATGTAGACACACTATTATTACTCTCCAGCATCTAGTGATAATTGCCCAGATGGGTACAAACCATATTTTATTGTTACTTTTGTTTGGTTAAACTTAGGAGAGGGACTGCTTGCCATCGGGCTCTGAGTAAGAAAGCACTTTATAATAGTGTTTGTAAGCAACATCTTTGCCAGTGATGATGAAAGCAACATAAAATTGTTTTCGGAAGAAATTTACTCCTTGGTTGAAGCTCAGCCCAAGGCATATATATCATTTGTGTCCCTTTAAGCTTTATTTTTGAGGCCTGAGTGAGACTGATGGTGCACTGGTGTAGACTTGGTGCAGTGGAAAATATTGCTCTGGGGACTCAGTATTTGGCTATTTTTCAGGGAAAACTCCCAATTGTTTTCAATGTGCAAATACCACAAAGGGCCCTATTTTGAGTTCTCTCTCATTAGATTGCAAAACTGTTTCAATTATATCCTATGGATTTCACAGTCACGTAACTTCCTGAACACCCACATTGAGGAAAGAAAGGTTTCATGTTTGGATCTCTGTTTTGCTAACATACCAGCTAACAAAACCCCACAGGACCACATTGGACAGCTACAACATGAGTATTATTCTAAGAAATAGTCAACATTTGTCAGCCCTGACCACATGGTGACATCTGAATTTAGCACAGTTTTCTCTGTCCTCGGAATAAAAAGATACCTAGGGAAAGCTTAGTTGGTAAATGACTGTTGACCTTGCCTTTTTTCCTAAACTTTCTTATTATGAACAGCTTACTAGGCAGAAAAAAAACCCCAAAAAACTATGTGAGATAAAACTATCTATACAATTAACCTAACTAGAAGATGTTGAAAAGCCTCATGTCAATGTGGTAGTACTAGATTGTCTGCTAGATAGAAAAAACAGCATAAATAAACACTGGATTGGAAAACAGTGGCATTGATAGTACTTGTCAAATAGACTATGCAGCAATGGGTACTCAGGGTGGGAAAAATCCCCAGTAGTATCTGGTCTCATCCAAAACTCTTCTAGTAGTTTGCTGAAGTACTGAGTAAGTACTTCAAGGAATTGGAAGCATTATTGTATTCAAAATGGCATTAATTTTAGGGATGATTGGACAAGCTCCTCTTCTAGACATGCCACTGTATTACCGGCCATTGGAGTTTGGATAGAAATCCTAGTGTGCCTAGTGCAGCTTGCCTTGCGTGTAATCAGGTGCTGTTTTTGTTCTCCTCTGTGAAGTGAGAGCACATTCCCTCATGGGAACACCTGCGTGCTGCCCTGCACAGAGGGCTGCCCACACAGGCCCCTGGTTCCCCCAACCTCTGCCCGTGAGCCTCTGGCAGTTCAGTTCTGACCCAAATAACAGGCACTTCACATGGCTGTTCTCATCACTATTAAGGGCTTTACATTTTTGTTGTCTTTTCCCATTTTTACTCTGCTTTGGAAACCTTGTCCTCCTCCTTGACAATTGCTATGGGACAAGGGCCAGCTGCCATGCAGGAGGTACTTTCCACAAGCCTCTTATTTTTCACAACCTCTCTGCCTTTGATTAGCACTGGGGTTTGTTGCTTTATCAGATAAAACAAATCTTCCAGAACTGATCTGTCTGCTGATGCTGGTTCTTTACTCTCTTTTCAAATATAGCCCATAATTTTGGGGAGTAATTTTGTCTGTTAAGTCTATTTCATCTATTTTCAGAAGTCTAACCTTCACAGAGTCCTTTTTAAAGCTCTTCAGTACTTTTTTTGGCACTAGTCACAACCAAAGATGTAAAACAGTCTGTGTTACATGTAGTCCAAGATCATTCTCTCTCCAGTATCACTAGAAACAATTTGCTGGACAAGCTGTTCTTCCTTCGCCCCATCAGAATTGTGGTGTTATTTTCCACTCTCTATTTCAGGGAAGTATAATTATTCCAGTTTTTATCCTGGTCCTTTTTTATTCCTGCACCTTTATAACACACTCTTTTGATAACATTGAAAAGAAACATAGATCCCTGTCACTGTTTTTTTTCCATAGCTTAATTTCTTTAGATAAAAAAGAAATGAATACTCATACCATATTTAACTTGCAAGATTTACTTTTTGGAAACTCCTGAATTGCAACATTAAAAGTCTCTACCTAACTTATCATGGCCTTGTTTCTCATCTCTGGTATTTCTAGCTCTTCTTCTGTTGTGTGTAAGCAATAGTGGCTTGCTCCTCATTAGTTACACACCCCATGTATCTCCAGAGTGATGTAGCTGGGTTAGTTTTGCCACAGCAGCTTCTATTTTTGATATTTCTTGTCGGTCTCAAGTTTTTTATAAGGCAGTGACTATTGTGTTTAATATTCTTGTGTGCCCTTACTACAGAATGCTCTGCTCTCTGTATGCTGTCCTGCTGACATTTCCTTGGGCTCTTCCTTAATCAAATCACTGTGACTTATGGCAAGATAAGACTTCAGTTTTCCCCTGAACTTTTTCTGTAAGTTTCAAAATTTTTATCTTAAGTTTTCTGAAGTTGTACTTTTTATACTTTTTTCATGTCTTATTCTTCTCTCACTTCTAAATTCTGTATTGGTTGTAATTAGGCTCTGCCCAGTTCTGCAGAACTTATACATGAAAAAGCCATGTGTGTTTGCGCTGAACACAACACAGGGCTCAGTTCCTGTGAATTTATCAAATGCTCTACTTGTGAAATCACCACGTGTCTGTCTAAATTAAGCTTTTTATCAGTAGCTATTCTCTTAAAATACATATCTAAATGTCCAAAACATATGCAATACAATTTTATTAGAGTCTTCTACTCTAAAATCTCTATAGTTCTCTTTACAAGTTGTCTACCAGCCTATCCCTGTGGATTGCTGCCTGCTGCCCTTGCCCAGGACCAGGCTGTGAAGAGAGGCCTGAGAGGTCACTTCCAAAGGACTGCCTGTGGAGACAGGGGAACCAAAAGGGCTGTGTGTTTTGCTGTGCATTTCAGTGAAAAGCTGGTTCTGACAGCTGAAAATCTTAACATATCTTAAGGATACTTTCTCAGTACTGAGATCTGGAGCAAAATGTGAATTTCTGTGGAAAAGGAGCAGTCTTAGATTTCTCCTTCTCAGGAGCAGCCCTGCCTGGTCTGCTCTGTTGCTCAGGACCTGGTTAGATCCATATTCCTAAGAGTTTGGAGGAAGGTGTGTTTGGGAGGGTGATCTTGTGTTTATGCCACCCAAACTTTAGCTCCAGTTGTACAGTCTGATCTATTAGTTTCTTGCTTGCACATTGGAGTTGACAAAGGGGGGGGAAAAGAGTAAAATTTGTGGGTTGAGACAAAGACAGTTCTGCTCTGAAGGATACTATGGAAATTTTCTGAGGTCTATAATTAAAAATTCCCCTATTTTGTATTTATTGATATAATGTACAAATAGTCACTACTTCCATTTCTGTCAGTGGCAAAATTTTTGTTATCTAGAGCTACAGAGCCGATCTACAAAATAGCTGTCAAAAATACACAGAGTAGCTTCAGTTGGGGAACAGAAGAGATGTGTTTGTGATTTCTCTAAAAACATTTGAAATCTATTGTGTGATTATAATTAATTTTGTATTTGTAATTATAGTGGGCACAGGATTGGGTCTAAAGATGAAAAATCATAAAAAAGATCATAAAACAGATCACTGCTGTTGTCTGTGAAATATGCAATGAATCTGATTGTCAAAGTCACACAAGTCCTTTTCTGTTCTGCTGAAGGTGCCCACACCAAGAGCCAGACACAGTTCCCATCCCACAGCTGCTATTGCACCCTCACAAACCTGTTCAGCTCTCATGCTCCAAAGACCTGCGTCACGTAAATCAGGCAAAAGCCTGGAAACTATTTTTCAGCAGCCGTGATTCAGAGGTACCCTCTGAAAGCAGAAAAAGAGGAACAAATGGGCAGCGTGGCAAGAGAAATGACATCAATTCTGAGGGAAGGCACAGAGTGTGGTGGGTGCCTGCCTGGTGTGCAGGTCTCTGGGTGCTCAGGTGTTGGAACATCTCTGAAGCTTTTCAAGACTGTGACTGAACCAATGCTTAAGAATCTCCTGGTCTTTTTCCTTTCTGGGTGGCAGGACATCCCTCTGCACCCAGCTCTGCTGGGGGTTGGATATGCTCTTGCAAGTACTCTCTGCCATTCCTCCTTGTGGGAATTGCTTCATGGTGAGAGTTCAAAGCATGAACTCTCTCTGAAGATTTACTTTTAAAGCCTATCTGTTAACAAGACGTGTTTAGTAAAAACGGTAAAGCAGAAGTGTTTGGGTCTATTAATAAGGTCACTGATGCTTGAATTAAATTCACTCAAATGTGAAGCTATCATGAGAGCAATGAATCTCTTAAGTCTTCTAAATAGGTCTTGAGCTCCATTTGCATGCATCTTTATGGAAAATATGGAGTTCCATGCAATTACAAGTCACATTATGGAAACTATACCTGAAAAAATGATATGTGAAAAGTGGCACTGGTTGCCATCTTCCAGAGCATCTGCAATTCTAATCCCATCCAGACATCTTGGGTTCATGAAGACTAATTTTGTATTCAGTTGTATGAGTAAATGCAACTTAATCATATTTGCATTGAATTCATTCAAACACCTAGCAATCCTTGCTCTCAAAGGAAGAGCAGTGATGACTATTTGCAGGCTTAGATTTAGAAAACCCTTTCTTGAATCAAAGGCAGAGACACTCAAGTTGGAGCTACCCCAAGTACCACATGGGTAACCTCTTCTTACATTTCCTGTCTTGTTTTTCCTACATGCAAACAGCTTTGGCTAGAGTGATGGCCAAGAAAAAAATCCTGGCATTTGAAGAGCAGATTTTATGCAGGCCTTTTTTTTTTTTTTTTTTTCTGGAAACTCCCTCTGTAAATTTTAACCTTCATATCTGTCCTAGTTTTAGCTGGGATAGAGTTAATTTTCCTCTTAGCAGCTGGCACAGGACTGTGTTTTGGATTTAGTAGGAGAATAATGGTGATAACATGGTGCTATTTAGTAATTTTTCTGCCTCTGTTTTGTATTTTGGTGTTAGTTTTGGATGTTTTGTCAGTGATTCTATCTGGGCTATAGTTCAGATAAAGGACAGCCAAGCTTTCATTTAGCCACAAAACACAAATGATTTCCTGCCATTGCCATCTCCACTTTGGTGTGAGGAGATGCTGAAGCTCTTGTGCCTGTTGGAGTTCTACTGTTGCTACAGAAAAAAGTTGTTAGATTCCAGGTATGAATGAGTTAATGTCAGCATTTGGTTCAGTGTTGTGAAACTATATATTATCTATTGTATTTCCTTGGCCTTAAGTGGATTCTAGCATGGGATGAATTAGGTTGGCTAGATATTTTCTGCTGACTGTGATATCCCTGTTGAGCAGCTTTCCCAGTACGAATATATTTGGCCCTTCTTTTTTTTTCCCCACAAGCTATATCCCTGTATAAAAACAGCTTTATCTCTAAAGAGCAAATAACACCCAGTGCTCATAACAGATGCCAAGAAATGTTTCTGTTTTGATTTTTGAAAATAAAAATTCAACTGTGTTCAATAAAATTCAGAAGCCGTTTTCCTCTGTGGAAATTAAAGGAATCCAAGGAAGTCTAGGAAGATAGCGACCTTCCTAATTAAAGCGGTAGCAACTGCAGGAATCCGGTTTTTACAACCACCTCTATCTCACTGTGCTGAGAACAAAGCAGTCCTCCATTAATATTTTATTTTCTCTTTTCTTCCACTATAACAATGCTCTATGTTCTGTGAGAGCCCTGGAAAGACATGCAGAGCTATGTTAATTATGGCTTAAATAATTGACACTCTGATTGTGTTGTACTTTGCGAATTGTATGTGGCGTGTCACTGGTTCTACATATAATTACATCTATTCACTGCCATCATTTTTCCCACTTACATCACAGTATACAGTAGTCTACATGGCAAAATCGTGTGCGGTAACTAATAATGTCTTCACCAAATGACCTTTGTTTTTAAACACATGGAGTGTGTGTAGCAGTGGAGGTCTGATTGCCATCAGAGCTAACACATGCATCCAGGAAGATCTATTATGAAACAGTGAATGTCAGGGGAGTTGGGGGTCTGCAGCAGAAGCACACTCGGGGTCTAAGGAGTAGGTATTAGGAACTTTCCAGTGGGGTCTGATGGTAATTCCTTAATTAACATTGCATCCAGATTTTCATCTTCTGGGATCCCAGAAATTTATTGTTTGTTGTTTTATAGATGTGTGCATTAATGACTGACATTATTAAGTACATCCAGCTATAGTACATACAGTACCCTGCAACAACATAAACAAGCTTTCAGGATTCATCTTCAGGTGTTGACTGAGTCATTCTGAAAGCTTGAGTTTATGTACATGTTGGGAGAGTGAGTAACCAGATTCTTCTTGGAGTACCTCTTTAGTCGACATGACTGCTACACAGCCGCTTCCACTTCAGCATTTGTGCAGTCAGCAGATAACTTGAAAATTAAAGTTTATCTCTTACAATGCAGCCTTAAGTGAACTAAAAAAAACATTTACAGCTTTTTCAAAGGCCTGCATCATCAAGGGGTATAGCAGAGTTCATGCCTTTGTTGGGAAATAGAGTAACTCCCTGCTAAAATGAACCCACTTTGGAAATGGGTCCAGTCTGTTCTGCATGTTTGTCCTCCTGCTTTCCAATAACCTTCTGCCCTACTGGAATTGATAAGGGAGAGGGATTAGGGTTAGAAGGGATACAAGCACAAGTTATCCTCAGACAACCTGAGAGGTTTGCAGCAATGACCACTTTGGAACAATTGCTCCATCCATGTCCTTCCCAGTAAAATTGAGCGGCGTTCACCACAGCGAGGGTGGGCAGATGGACCACTTCAGGTTTACTGTGGAATAAAGACATGTAAAAGAAGGTTCACTTATAAATCCACACCTTCTTATGTTGTAATAACTTGTCTAGGGAACAAAACCTTTAATGTTTTTATGATTCATACCCTGGTAATTAACTGATTAACTGAAATGGTAATGTGGAGAGGATCTATAGAAACAGATTTGGATCAGCAGTGACTTTCAGGGACTTTGACAGTGAGTCAGTTACTGTGAAGAGCTGGAAGACTAACACTCTTGATATCACACAGGAACCTTCAAAAAAAGTAGGGAAGTATTGGGTGCTTCTAAAAAAAATATTTTCTTTTTTTAAGTTAGAAAAAAAATTAAAAGCACTGGGGTTTGTGTCACACATAATAAACATGATGGTGAAATCCTGAAATTACTGCAGGATTAAAATATTCGTGCTAGAAATTGACATTATAGTTGGGGTTTTTGTATCTGTTTTTTTGTATTTTAGGATATATATATTTTTGTATATTTAGGATATTTTGTGTATGGTTTGGTTTGTTTTTTTGTTTTTTTTAGAGAGACTTCATTCATTCTTTCTTCTTTTTCCAGCCTGGAAAATTATTCACAGTGTAGAAATACTAGGAATGCAACTATTTATATGAAGCAACAACACGTTGGATGCTACTAGGTTTAAAAAACAAATTTTCTGTGATAGAGAATACTAGAAGCAGCAAACTAAAAGTCCTGTGGAAGGTGGATCTCGTAGGATATCAGCCTAGATATGTGATACATCCTAGAAACCTGGAAAGCTTATGAATGAGAGAAGTGAAAAAGTATTCTCAAGAAATGGGGGAAAAAACCCATTCTCTGGAAATGTCAGCTGGGATTTTGGAAGTATTTAGCAATTGTCTGTGTCTGGCCCAGCTTGGAAAGCTGTCCCAGCTTAGGACATCACTTGAACATGTGGTTCTATGCTGCTGATGGAGCAGAAGTGTTACATGAAGCTGAGCATCCCACATATGGATGGGCTTAGGAATGTGCGGAAATGCTTTGTGTGAATTAAGGACCCTGTTTAGAGGCTCCCATGCATTGGCAGAGGTTGAAAAGGTTTATCTTGAAAATAAGGAATGCAGCTTGTTGTACTCATTTTGTGTGTGTGCGTGTGTGTTTGTTCTAAAAGTAATGTTGGTCACATGAGAAATTGTATTATATAAAAAAAGCGCATATACAAAATACTGCCTAATTTTTCTATGCTGCAAAAGAGTTCAGGAATTTTTCTCTGAAAATTCTTTATGTATGTGTAGTTTTACACTTAGGAAAGTAACAAATGCTTTTAATCAAGATGGACAATTGTGTGCAGGCAGGAGAGACATGATGATAGATTGAAAATGCAAAGGATTTTTTTGTCTTCCAGAAGTTTAGTACACACAGGTAAAAATTTTCAAAAAAGAATTTGACAGAGCTTTCTCATATCAAAAATCAATGCAAAACTGCACTGCAAATTGAAAAAAACATCTTGCTTGCATATCAGGGATAAGTAGAAGTCTTGTTTTTATCTTATTTTCCTTTATTCCTCAGTGTCATTACCAAAACAAGTCGTTCAGTGCATTAGAAAATGTAATTTGAGTCAACTGATACCTCAGTCAGTTCTGAGATATATGTAATTTCCTGTGATGTTGAACAGAGAGAATTGATTTCAAATGTATATTTTTGGATTAAGGTGAAGGGATCAGGTAGGAACGTAACTCTTATGTCTGATGATTGAATTGGACCTGCCATATGAGCAGAGCAGAATCCTGAAGGATGATATCTGTGACATATAAATGCCATGTCTATATATTAATTTTGTGCCTATAAGGACAGCTGGGTAGGAAAGTGGTGAATCAGTAAAAGAGTATTTGTAGCACACAGAAAGGCATCTCAGCAGTTTCTCTATGTGTATTCCTGGAATAATTCCTAGTTACCTGATCCATGTACAGAACATGGAATAAACAAGAAACTTCTCATCACTGACTACTGATGTACTGGAAACTCCCTGCGTGGATTTTGTGAGCAGAGCACGTGTTCGAGACCTAAATGTTAAACCAGTGTCACTCATGCTCTGGGCTGGGCTTTGCTGTGCAGTGGACTTTGAAAGCCACTGCAAAATTTCCTTTCAGGTGAATTCAGATGACAAATCCAAGTGGGTACATGATTTTTCTTTTAAATCTGATTTCCTCAGGAAATTATATAAATTTTTGCCTGTATGTTTTCAATGAATAATTTTTAAACCACTCTGCTGACTACATGTGGCAGAAAAGCCAAGACTGTAATATTATGACTATTTCATGAAAAGAAGTGGCTCAGCAGGTCCTACTAATCCCTTTGATCCAGAAAGGTAACTGTGAAAATGCACCTTTCCTTGGCAAAAGAGTTTTTGCAGAAAAAAAAAGACAGAAATGAGAGGTGCTGTAGAAGTCAAGTTGCAAAACAATTCCATAAACAGCAAAACCCATTTCATGAAAATTTTGAACATAGTTCTATGAGGTACCATTCTGTAGGACCTTAGAAAGTTATCTGTGGTATTTCTGCATACAAATTGTACTTGAAAGTGGTTCAAAGCTGATGGACTGGACACGTGAAGATGTAATTTTTTACCACTAGTGTGCATCTGTAGTTATGTCTGCATTTTTTTCTTATATTGTAGTGGTTGTATATTTTACATATTTCACATAGAAATGGAAGTGTTTTTTTATTTGCTGCCCATTTCAAGTCTCTAAATATATTATAAATATTGTCCATCTGGATACAATATTCTTGGTTCTTAGGGCAACAAATGCCCCTTTCTTCTTTCTACTCTTCTTTCACAGCCTTAGATAACTCCAGTCATGATTCAGAAAGTATATGAGCAGCAAAGTACTCTTCAGATTATCAGCTGATCACAAATGTTCTTTGATGTGTCTTTAGTACTCAGTATTTTCAGAAGAGACCAATGATATAGTGATACCCCAGGCAGTGGATACTTGAAAGAAGTGTGGTCTTTATTTAGTGCATAATCTTCATTCTGTGAACATCAGGCTTATATCAAGGGTGTATGACTGAATAGTTGCTTTTAAAAATTTTAGAATGTGTCCATAACCTGACTATGGAAATAGTAATTTTGATTTATAATCCAGCATTCAAGGTGAAGGTTTCATTCTCACATGTTGACATGAACTAGTAGCTGAAAGCAAATGCTCCTTACATATATTTCTTTACAGTTATAATCAGAAAAACACCAAATTTCCTGAGTTTAGCTTTCCCCTCCTTTAAAAGGATTAGGTTTTATTAAAGTTCAGATGGGTAACTGATGAGCTCGCATTTGCTGAAGTCTTAAATTGAAAGCCTTCTAGATCAGTTTGGTATCTTTGCAAGTCCTGAAGATGTTTCTCTCTGTTCACTTAAATGTATTTTTCCACATTTACTGTGAACATGCAAGCATTTTCTAGTTGTATTGTTTTAATGGAGAAGCAGCTACAAGTGATGTAATTCTACATGGTTATTTTCCTTTTCTATACAGCTGTTGCAAAATTAAAAAGCTGTAAAGTTACAAATGGCTTCATATGAAGCAATACACAGCATGGTATTTCCTGCCAGTGGTTAAAATAATACAATTACTTTTAACAGATGAAAATAGTTAAGCAGGTCCCTGTTTAAAAAAACAAAAAAGCCTTTCTTCTGAAAGTATCCCTTTAAAACATTTGCTTGAAAATAAGTAAAAAACAATCCTGACATGGAGTACTTTTACTCTTTTGGGGTTTTGGCATAGAACACAGATCAAGAAGAATAATCACAGTGACAGGTAAAAAATCTGCAAAAGAAAAGCTTTATTTGAGCACAATTCACCAGACGTACATCTTAGTTTAGTCTTGTCTCCATCTGCAGAGTAAACCAGCCATATGCTTAGAGACATCATTGTCTTTTCTCTTGTTTTTTTTTAATCCCCTGCACCAAAAAAGAAAAGTCATTAGATTTGACAAGACTGGTATGTTTTGTAGTAATTACAAGGGGGCACAAAACAAAACCAGACCAGTTTCACAATGTCCGTGATTGTCCTAATGCACCAAAGAATGTTTTTTACATTCTGTTAGGGGGAAACTGATTAATTGGTTCTTTGTAACTCCAAATTGAAATCACAGTGTAACCTGGTGGTGCTCAGCACAGGAAGCCTTTGGGGATGCCAAAGTTTGGACACGAGTCTGGGACATAGAGGAGTCCCAGAACTATTGTGTTCAGTGAGCTGTGAAAAGTCATTCAGAAGAGAAACACTCAGCATCCTTTATTTATTTGCATTGAAATATTTATCTGTGATGTGAGGCATTCATAATAGATTGTCAATCTCTTGTGCCTTGTGATGAATCTGGGTGTCTTGCATTGAATTCTAAGTATTTTCTTCTGTGAATAATTTCATAATTGTCACATTTCCAACCTAAGAATATAACCTGATCTTTGGATCCAAATTACCTTTTTTTTTCTTTCTCTAGTAGTAAGGAAATCCAACCTTTAACTTTCTGCTAAAAAAACAAAAACAAGGAAAAAACCCCTCACCTGCCTAAATTATTAATTTTTACACTTCGATATTAAAACTCAATCAACCTGAAAATTCATGTCTTGCTGCTCTTTCCTGATAATTGAAGGAAATTATTTATGTAGCATAGATTAATATTGTTCCATGTTCTACCTGACATTCCAGATTAAAGTATGACTTTGTAATGGAAGTGGGTTGGGACTGAAATACCTTATGCAACCACTCTAGTACTTGGAAAGCAATGTGTTAGGTCCTTATTACCAAAGCTCACTAAGGAAGGAAATTTTTACTTCCATCTTATATCCTGGGTGGAACAGAGAGCAGAATGAGCTTAGGAGAAAAAACAAATTAGAGAAGGAGAACAAAGGCATGTTAACAATAGCAGTGTGCATCTTCAGTCCTCGGCACTGACTTTCAGGGAGATGGATGTCACAAAAGATGTGGTTTTGGTAGAAAGACAGGAAAGTCTCTTTTGAAGCTACATCTAACACCATTATAGGCTCCTTTGAGCTGTGCACTGATTCAGAGAAGGGTCTCTTTTTTCACTGTTTTGGGACAATCTAACACATAAATAACATCTAGAGTAACACTTGGCATTTCTGGCATAACTCTGGGCCATTTCCTATATTGTAGAAAGCTGTGCTGACCCACCAGTACAAGAAAGTTTAGTCTGAGATTTTCGAGTGAGCTTCTCTTAGCCTTTTCTATCTTCCTTTGTCTTCCTTTCATCTGTGATTGAAAAAGTATCTTGGAGCCAAGAGAAAAGGCAGCAGTTTAAAGGAGGTTGAACAGGGCTAACCCAGAACACAAAGGGTGGAGGTGTATCTGCTCACTGCTGACATGCAGCCATCGTGGTTATCAGCTTAATAGCATAACTTAACAGGAAGAATTACACTCGTGACCTTCTGCTCCATCAGCACAAGCTTCTATCACTTGAGCTAAAGGAGAATCTCCATTAGTAGTTGCTCATTGTCACAGGGCACATATCCCTCTCTTGGGCCAACCACTTATAACGACAAGATATCATAAACACAGGAACAGCTCTGATTTTGTCCAGTAGAGGGAAGTGGATAGACGCAAACACTAACTCAATATGTTAGGGAGAGATATCATCAACATATTAACCACATCATGCATGATTGGCAAAAGGCGGAACGATCGCAGAACCTCGCGTTCCTCACCACTGCCAAAATCTCGGTATTGACTCAGGAGCATTTCCACTGGAATTGCTGTGTCTTGCACTGTCACTGTTTTTTGAATTACAGAGCTGCCAAAAAAGAGTAATCTGGATCACAAACCAATTTACCTTGTTGATGAAAATAACATGTAGCTTGTTTATGAACAGCACTCATTAAGTTCAATTTTTCAAATTATGCTCTTGAGGGAAGAAGACTTGAAAAATACCTTTGAGAGCGAGCTGGCAATAAGTTGCATTTCAAAAATAGGTGCCTTTTTCCTTGGAAATAGGAATGGAATAGTAAATTGGGTACTGCCACAGAACTCCTCCAAAGTGAGAACTCCAAAGCATTTGGATGCTGGATTTCCACTTTAGTGTCAATCAGTATTTCTTGGGTAACATGATAAAAGCAAAATATTTCAGAACTAGCTTTCTTCTAGACCCCTATTTACTTGCTTACAGTAGCCCAGTGGCTGTTCCCTGGGGAGAAAGACAGTTACTGAATTTAGAATTGCTCCTTGTCAGCTTGAGCTGTGCAGGTACTACCTACCCAGTAGGAAAAAAAAGAAGTGTTTGCCTGTTTTGGAGTCGTGCTTGGATTATAAGCCTTTTTTTTTTTTTTTTAAGAGGGCCTTAAAGGCAAAGATGTACCACTCAGCAGTGATAATCACACTGCTGTACCATGGAAACATGGCCAACTGTATCAAGTATTCCTAAGCCTGTGACAGGCAATCATCAGCCCAGTCTTTCTTTGGAACTGCTTGAAGCAGTCGTCTTCTTTTTTAATGCTGAATGATTCTCCAAAAGGTCCACCAGCTCCTTTCCTCTCCACTGGATTAGTTGGAGTGTCCAAATTTTAAAGGATGCCAACTGGCTTGCAACCAGCCATTTATAGAGCAGCTCCTGTTCCAGAGGCATTTTTCCCCCAACAACTTTGGCTGTTTCTCATCCTCATTCCTTTCTGTACAGAATTCTGAAGTCCCTGTAGAGGTTTCATAACATCCTGAAGCCTTCATCAAATGGTAAATTGTTATTCTGTTAGGCTGTCAAGAAGGATTAGAAGGAAGGATCTATTCTTCTTCTTATTCTCATTCTTTAATGACAAGTTACATTGCCAGGCTGTCCACTAAATCACATTAGGCAAGGTCTAATTTCCTTCTTCATACCAAAATAGAGAGGAACCAGAAACAAAAAAAAAAAATCTCCTACTTAGGACATCCGTTGAGAATTCAAGGAATTCTTGTGCTACTGCAATTCTGTTTTACAAGTTAGCATTTTATTAGCATGAAAATGTTTATTGTCCTCTAACTGCTTTTCTCTTTTCTTTTGGAAATATATATATACACCCATTTTAAGTATTTGTGAAGCTCTAAAACAATCTGCATTGGTGAATTTCATCAAAAGCATGAAGAGTTAATGCCTTGACATGTATTTTCACAGAGAAATTTTCAACTAGTTCTGTGAGTCTCACATTCTTTGTCAGGAATCATCCCTTTCATCCTCACAAAAGGATTTTGGGTTTTGCTGGAAGCTGAAGATCCTGTGTTTACCAGCCCTGCTTTCACCATTACACACATGTGTACCTCTCCCATTGCAGTCAGTATCAATGTTTGTGGGTGTAAACATGAAGACATATTTGCTGAGAAGGAATCTAGAGAATGAAGAAATGTGTGTTGTAATGCTAGAAACCATTCTAAATTTAGTGCTGGTGGAGTGTGGACTACTTCCCCATGTCTGGGGCATGACTGGCCTTCAAAGGAGAAAGGGGGAGATGCCTTGAAAAGAGGGAGGGGAAGGAAAAATAGAATATCCACAGCAGCTTAATTCACCCCCAAAATACACCTTCTGTGCCTCTTGCTTCCATGTTTGGAGTGCTGGCAAAACATCATGGTTCATGCAGCTCTTTGTATTTTCCATGCTAGTGATATATGTAGTGATGGGCAGATTAGGTTAATTGCAAGAATATGAGTGGGAAATGTACCCAGTGGGCAGTGGAGGCTGCACTAACCAAACACAGAGCTGGGAGAGTTCAATGAGTGTTAATGCTGTGCTGCATCCTGCAAGACCAGAATGAATGCCACACATTTCCAAGCATAAGAAATTCTGCATAAATAGGACATTCAATTATTTATGAATAGACTGCAAGTCAGTGATTAATTAGCATTTTAAATATGGTTGATTAACACATTAACCCTATTTTATGAAAACTCTTTTAAAAGATACATATTACATGTGCTTCCATTTGATTTTCACATTTCTGATGTCTTTCATCTGTTAGATTACTGTGTCCTATAAGACTTTCTAGAACGTTTAATTATTTACTTTACAAATGCAGGATGTTATAATGATATTTGTAAAGAAAAAGCTAGGATAATGAATATACAATACAGTATTAGCAGCTTCCCCAACTGTTGACAGGAGGTTAGGGGGGTATGGGTGGAGGAAGAAAGAAAATCAAAACAAGATAATAATGTTGCATTAGATGTATACAAGTGAATATGCAATAAGCATTGGGAATAGTGTACAAAAGCAATAACATAATTTACCATTCTGTATGAAAGAACTAGCTGAGGTGCTTTTGTTTGTATTGAAGGTAACATTTGGAAGCTTCCACAGGAAAGCAGAATATAACCTAGAAATGGTTTGAATTATCAGTTAAAGAAGAAAACGTTTACTTGCTTAATAATCAGTTATTTATTTCTATTATTAATTATTCATCCATCTCTCAGCGATCAGTAGCAGATGAGCTTCTACCCTACCAAGGGCTGGGATTTACCTGCCAGACCTAACAATGAAGAGAAAGGAAAGAGAGGAAAGCCTCCCCCTCACCCTCCAATCAGTAGCTCAGTTAATTTTAAACTGTTTGTTTCTGTGTAGGCTGATTAAGTGCCAGAGTTACCTAATAGCCTAAGATACCTAATTCCTGTATATTCAGATAGCTACCCACAGACTGTTCTTGTGTAATAAAGTGAAATTGGGCTGGGAGGGAAACTGTCAGAACTGACCTTTTTTTGGGGGTCTTGTCTCATGGCATACAGAATGGAGAGGACATTCAGTCTTCAGAGCACTCAGCATCTCAGGAGGGTCCCTGTTTAAAGTACACCCCTGCTCCTCTGCAGGAAATAGTCAATATTCTTTCATGAAGGCATATCCATAAATATTTTGTACAATTGGCTCTGTCGCCATTTCTGCAAAAGGATATTGAAATTGATGGTGTTAGATTTGGCTATTGCCCCCTACATTATTAAGGACAAAAGCCCTGCAAGACATTCCTATGCTTGGAATTTTCCGAAGTTAAGGCATGAGTGAAAAAAAGGGGGGAGAACACATGATACTGAAAATTGGTCAACTGGCTCTTCACCTGAAAAATTACTTATTAGCAGGGATATCATCAAGGTACAGTGTAGATTTATGGACCAATCATTGAAAAAGGGCATAATAGGAAGTTCTTACTTAATCAATGAGTTTGTGTAGGTGAGGAGCGTGTTGTCTACAGTATGCTTTTATATGTTGCATAGATAGGCAAGATGAGTGCTAGTGTCATTGGCCTGCTGCTCAAGTCTTCTTCTCCAGAAATTCTTCCTTTTCAGTAATGTTATTTTGCCAGCAAAGCTATCCCTAATGTTTCACAGTGTTGTGTTTCCTGTCTAAAGAAACAATCAAACAAACAAATTAAAACTGCCAGGTATTTAAATTTTTTATTTGGTTAATTCTGCTTTTTGGCCTCAAAGTATAGGGTCAGCTATTTCCTTTTTGGATAATAATTAAAAGTGGAGGTAGCCATGTTACAGTGAAGGTCCAAACTTTGAAAGGTGGGCATTGGAGTATCTGGACGTGTTGCATGCTGCCCTGCATTAATGCACCATGTACAAAGGGATGTGATTACCATGCACAAGGAGGCTTGTGGAGCAAGTTCAGTGAAGTCATTATGATGATATCATTGCTGGTGGCCATTACTCTACATTACTAGTGGCCATTACTGTAATCTAAATGGACATTGGGAGGAGATTATGGTGAAAGGTGCTAATGGCTTGCACATTAGAGGTCCTTAACATATAAGCACCCAGGATGAAAGTCTATGTACAAAGAGTTAAATAAATTGTGCAGCATCTTCCCCTAGGGAGTCATTAAAGGTATTATGCAAGTTTAAGTACTCTTCTTTATCTGGGCTATTAGACCTTTCAAACTAGGGGGTCTAAAGGAAAGAGCTCCTGAGTAGTGGTTTTCCCAGGTGTAAAATCAAGCCGGTGGGCTGGGGTTGAAGGGTGGTGGGTGAGAGTGGAAGACAATCTATAGTTTAAGCAGGTAAATCTGTCAGATTTCCCAAGTGCTAGAGAAAAAACTGCTAAGTGTGTGCGGTTTTCATTTTCAGAGGAAGAAGGTGTGCATCTTTTAGGGCTTTATTTTGGAATACAGTCAAATTATCTACCTCTTCCTCAGATGGAAGAGGTGGACAAGACAGGTTTGCTATATTATTACAATAATTTGTTCCAATATCTCTTTTTCTTAAAAAAAAAAATATATATATATATATAGATATATCTAATAGAGTGGCAACATATAGAGTGCAAGTATTCTCGTAATGTAAATATCTGCTGCCACAAAGATTTTCCAATCCTATTAATGTAAAACATTAGGCATTGCCAAAATCCTATGGTTTTTACTTTCTGTCTGGAATAAATAATGGAAGACAGGAATGAGTAGAACAGGGAAATAAATTCTTCCTCTCAGCAGAGGATCCCCTTGCAGAGATGTGTATTTTCTTCCTCCAGTATGCCTCCAGAGCTGATAGTAAAAGGAATTCAGAAACCTCAGGTAGAACACAAAGCAGCAACTCAGCTCTGCCCTGGGAAGGATTCCTGGTTGTTAAAACAACTCTCTGTAGTTGGAGTTTATTTTCAGGTCTTTACCTTCATGGCCAAGCAAAATATATGTAAAACTATGGCATATCTTAGAGGATCAAAATCTAAAGTATACCAAGAGTAAGGGATTTTCTATTTATGAGCCTATCTTGACTTACCTGATTTGAGGTATGTGGCTAAGTCAAATCTATCTATTTGCAGAAAATTTTTCAAGGCTTCATGTTTGTACAAAGCCTTACTACGAAGAAGATAAATCAGTGTTAAAGATAAGGGGTTATAGCCAAAATAGAAACCAAAGAGTGAGAGGTGGTAAAACAATGCATTTAGGGATGCAAGACTCAGTTCAGGGTAGTTCTGGATGAAACTTGAGGTACAGTTGAACTTGAATACCTTCAGATGCCTATGATAAATATGCAGGAATTCTGGTCCCGAGTCCTCTGTGCGAGACTTGGGGGATGCAGTCAGAGAATGACCAGCTCCACTCTCACCCAGGGCAGTGGTTTCCCTCCCAATGTAGGATGAGCCACCGGTTTGTTTGCACTAAGTCTTGTGCTGAGCTGAAGGCACACTGTGTTATTGAAGTGCAGACATTGGCCCAGAAAGTTTTATCTTACAGTTTAGGTATAAACTTAAATGCTTTAATGCAATTTTAATTAAGGCATGGATTAGAGAGGAAGAGGACAGCATAGGAATATTTCCACAGAAGTTTATTGAGCGTGCACAGTAGCAAAAGAGAAACAATTTGGGTTTTGTCCCACAATGCTTTAGTCTTCAAAGGCTGCAAATCCTCTAATTAATTGGCAGGTAGAAAATAGGCTGTACAGAAGTTAATTCACTGGGGGCTACAATTGCTGCGGCTGTGCCCTCAGTGCCTGTTACAGTCCTGATCCAAAGTCAGTTGAAGCCAATCGATCAGGCCCTAATTGCACACTGATTAGTATCGCTGAGCTTGGCAGCATAGTAAATCTTTAAGAATTAGGAGCCACTGTGTTTTTTGGAGTAGTTCTTTTCACCATTATGTGTGACTGATAACTTGCAGTGGGATTTAAACACAAATATTGTATTATTGAGAGACAACACTATGTGTAATTGTTGCCAAGATAATAGATGAAATAGCTCAACTTCCTTTGGAAAAGTTTCAAAGGTTGAAAAGTTTCAGACAGGCATTTTTTGCAGGTGTAATGAAAGGATCAGCGTGTATTTCCCACAAGGGCTTTCATTTTTCATTTTTATCCTTAAGAGAAGCCAGTGGCGCTTCCTGAGTATTGTCATTGACTAAGGCACAAAGAAGGAGAAAAAAGAAACAATTGATAAAAAAAAAAAAGAAAGAAAAAGTGAATCAAAACATGACTTCTTGTTTTCAAGAAGAAGGGCCAACTTTTACTTTATAGTAACAGCTTTGAGATCAGCAGCTGTGGGATTACATGGCAGAGGTTTGTAAAAAAAATCAATAACTGCTGCTGTTTGGAGAGAGGGAAAGAAAGGACAGCTAACTAGACCAGATTGTAACAGTTCTGCAAGCAGTCACAATGCTCACCTTACAACAGCGCAGACCTGCAAATTATTAAATAATAAATCACAAAGTCGAACAGTCTTGGGTGGACAGAATGCGTTTGACTGTAAAGCAGACAGAGGCCTATGAATTATTCACATCTCAAGCAAAGATAAAACAAGCGGAGAAGAAATGAGAAGAATTCTTCCAAACAGGTTCTCCTGTACTGAAATATACCTTTTGATTACTGATACATATTTGGGGATTCAACCGGTCAAAGTCATGCCAGAACTAAGAAGAAGGAGACAACTGCAACCTAGGTTTAGTGCTATGGGAAAATCCTGGAATTAATAAGTAACTTCAGAAGTAATGTTCCTGTGAAATATCATTTTGCAATATTAGTATGTTAGCAATCAAGGGGGAAAAAATAGATCTCAGAAAAAATTGTCATAGAAGTGTCAAGATCTCAAGTATTTTCTTTAATTTAGTGAGTTAAAACTTTGTAAGATATTATTTTAATCAGAAAAGCAAGCTGGAAGCCGAAGATTTGCTAATAAAGATTGTGAGCATCCTATATTTTGATAATTTTAAGCATCTGACTTAGCTGAAATAGGAAGAAAATAATTAAAGCTGCTCTTCAAATACAAAGACAAGAACAAAATCCAGAATTCTTCACTCTGGAGTGTGGGTTTTTGTCACTGGTTCGTACCATTTAGGTTATTTGGACATAACTAATGTCCATGACTTGCAGAGGAAACAATATCAATCAAACCATTCATTTTCCTTTGAAGTTTAGGGGGTTTTTTGGTTGCTGTTTTTTGTTGTGGGTTTGCTTTTTTTATATTTTGTTTTTCTTAGCAGAATTTCCAGCTTACTGCACTGATACACCCCTAGAGAAGAAGAAAATATATATGGTCAGATCCTGCTGACACTGAGGCCAGAACATAACATTCTTTGTCTGTATTGATGACAAAGAAACATTTAGAGTAGAAAAGACCTCTAAGATCATTAACCCAGCATTGCCAAGTCCACCACTAAGCCATGTCCCTAAGTACCACATCTACACATCTTTGGGATGGTAGCGAAACCTTCTTTGTAATTCGGGGTATTCCATCCATGAAGGACGGAAATACGCTGCTGCTGAGCCTAATGCTGGCAGAAACTGTAGAAAATCACCTCTCCTTCATTCTTTGCTTCTTGAAGACCAAGTTTGTGAACAAACCTACTTGTAGGAACCTCTCCCATGACTGGCTTTACATTTCTAACACAGTGCAATCAAAAGAAGAAAGGGACAAGGACCAAATTCCAGAGAAGGCACAGCTAATCCTGCTGAAGGTCCCTGTATGAGTGCTGGACTCCCCCTGGCTGGTAGGAAAGTTACTATTCCAGGAACAGGAAGCAAATATTCTCAGCTTTCTGAGCACCAGCTCTTCTGGTGGCTCTGCCTGTGAGAGTTTCCCATAAATTTGTGTCCTGATAAGGAACAGAGTTGCTTTGCCACAATCTGCAAGTGTAGATGAGGAACAGAGTAGCTGCCACAATCTGCAAGTGTAGATGAGGAACAGCTCGTGCCAGTGCCAAGGATGGGAAATCTGATTCAGGATAGGAAGGTGGGGCCTCCCTCCCCATGCTTCCTTCAGAGTCAGTCCCCTCCTGGCTGGTGTTCCCTGCTCACAGTTGGTCTCTTTATCCTTTTAAACATAAAATTGTTCAGGTCACTTTTCCCAGTCTCCTGATTTCCTGCTCTCTGGGTAAATTGAGACAGACCTGCCCCTGCCCCAGCAAAGGCTGTGTCCAAACCTTGCTCCTTGTTCTCCAGACCCACAAGTGCCCCAGCTTTTCTCTGCTGTCCACTCCAGGTATCATCATCTCACTGCCAGCTGCCTTCACTTGTGAACCAAGTGTCCTTTTGTGCCTGTATTTGTTTCCCCTTGAGCTAGACAGTTGCAAAGTCATGAGCTGGTTTTAAGAGGTGAACATCACAGGTGTGAAATAAAAGCAGGAAACAAAGTAGGAAATGTTGTAATTCAAAAGAGTTTGGGGAAGGATGCAAATGACCAGTGATATACAGCAGAGCTTCAAAGGTGCAGACAAGAGGCTTCAACCTGATGAAAACAAATCTAAAACAGCAAATAAAAGCAGCTTAGAAGGTGCATGTCTAATACAGCCAGCTGGGAGAAGGTGCTACTCCAGTGCTTTGTGTAGCCTGCAGGAGAGGGATGAGTTGAAGTGAGAAACCTAGTGACCAGAACAGAGACCAGAATTATTTAACAACTTCTCTTGGGTGTCTTAAACATTGCAGGACACACCCACATCCAGTTAAGCATTGCTGATGCATCTATGGGACAAGAAAAACTTCATTCTGGTATATTAGAGCTAAACAGATATTTTCCTTGCACCTGCTTACCAGTAGCCAGGAAGTTTTGCATCACATAACTGCCTCATTATCCATTCAATGTATTAATTAAAATGGCTTCTAGCTATTGTATTGAAATTTCAATTCCCATGAGTTACAGATTTCTGAACAACAATGGCCAATGGAAAACACAGGGTTAACCAGGGCATATGTTGTGCTGATGGTGTCTAAACATTTCAGGTGGACAACTTTAGTAGGAACTGAAGTTAATTGAGATTCTGTACATGGGCCACTTAAATACAACCTGTACTTACCAGGTTTTGATTCAGGGCCTTCCATAGAAGCAGGAAATTTCAACCCTGCTTTAAGCCACTTAATTGTGTTTTCCAAGAATCCAGACTTAGAAAATTTACAGCAAAGTTGGTAAAATTGTTTTTTTTTTCCTTCTACAGTCCTTGAGAGAAAGATGTGCCTTTCATTTTGTAGAAGTCTTAGAAAAAAGCAGTTCCTAATAGGGCCTTCCATTTGGTTGTCCCAATGATACTGATGTATAGGCCAGGCTTGCACAGATGGGACAAGAGTAATTTAGGTGAATGTTTTGCCCTATATGTTTAATCTATTCAAATATGTAGTAATAAGAATTTGGCAACAGAAGTTTGATTTAGTTGCTGCCTTTTATTTTTTTAAATTAAAGAATAAACCAAAATACCTTGACCAAAGGTAGTTTATGTTTCAGACTTTTGAAAATATTTAGATCTGGTCTCTTTGCTACATATACACACCCTTGTTGAAGAGCATTTACTGCTGGTGTTTCCCTTGTCTCCTGGTTTAATTGTTGCCAGTTGATGTTTTCTGTCTTTGGTGCTTTTTGCAGAGAAGGTACCAGCAATGTAAGCCTTGGTTATGCTGAACAGGAACTGTCTGATAAAGAAAGATGAAACTTGTTTTAAAATGTTTCATTTTATCCTTTAGAAAAAAAAAAGGCGAGCACCTCCATAATGTACTCTGGTGAGTACTATCAATTAAAGAGTTGTGAAGTAGATATTAGAATATTATTTATAATTCTGTTATATAATGGCTTAGATGGCCTGCAGTGGAGAAATTAACATGACAGAGGGATGGAAATCACATTAGAATTTGGACGTACTTGAGAGTTGATGAAATTACATTAAAAAAATACCATTCAGAATAAACACTAATGACATGCCTTTTTATTGATGTTTAATTCAGAAAAGAAGTTAATGGATGGCTTGAAAAGCAAAGAAGGTCTGCTTTATGCTTAATAATTTGCTTAAACTGAATTTCAGACAGAAAATTAATTTGTTCTTAAGAACTAGAGGACTTTCTAGAAGGGAAAAAAGTTATGATATTAGTTTCTTTTTCTGAATACCAGTGCTCTTCAGTATGGTTGAAATCTGGGAACCAGTTGAATGAGTACAGTTTTTGGAATTGTGGTTGGTTCTGGCTGTCCTAGGGAGGGCAAAGGGCAGTCAAGGTGTGGCTGCACCCCTGATATTGAAAGGTTGGCAGAGATCCCATAACCCTCAGAAAGCTCCCACACAGTCTCTGTAGTAGTCCCCAAAGCCCAGTGTTTGCCACAGTGAACTCTCCAAATATATGCAGCTTAATAAATGAAAGGTTTTCAGAATGCTAACTTAGCCAATATCTGTGATTAGATTCTGTTCCTAAATTAAGTCAAGAATTCTTTGATGATTTTTTTTTTTTCATGTAAAGCTTTCCTGGCTACCTGCTTCACTGCAAAGAGCAGGGAGTTGGATAATTGTGATAAATTCTCCAGCTTAATCTGGTAGCTGTAAGTAACATTCCAAGATCTGAACTAAGATAGGAGTGAAAAATAAACAAAATAAAGTAAGAAAACCAAATATTTCTCTGCCATCTAAGGTTGTCTAGTTTTTACTACTTTGAAAATAATATTATTTAATTTTGGCAGGTGTGTTGATTCTTGTTGGGAAGCACTGGGTGCTGTGTTAACACCTCTAGAGCAGCTTTCTGCCTGAGCCTGGAGACAACCCACAGGCTCCCATGACCCAAAGTGGGCACTGAGAGGTTCTTTCCAGAATTAGAAAAGTGGTTTAATGCCATTTTGGTTGGTTCAAAGCAAAGCATATTACTTCTGGGGAGGTGCATAGCTCTTGTTTAATCCTTATTTTTCATTCAGGTGTATGCTAAAATGAGAACGAGTTACCTTGAAACTGTCAGATTTTTATTTTCAAGTGTCATCTATTTTAGCATTTCTTAAATATGTTTTTTTTCTTTATTTGCCTGTGGGATCATACCACTCATTTCATTTTACTCAGCTTCATTGGGAATTTTGGCTTTTCCAAAACCTGACTGGGGAGGGCGTATGTATTAATTTTTCAAGCTGTCCATTTTTGTATATAAGCTGTTAAAACTTAATTTCTGATATGAAAATTGTCTAACAAAACCAAAGTATATAAGAGTGAGCTTTTATTAAAACAGGAAGTATTTTATGATAATGAACCTGAAAGAGTCTCATCAGCAGGGGGATTGCCAGATAATCTCTTCCAGTTGAGACTAATGAAACAGTTTATCTTGTGGCCTATATTTAATAAGTGTGCTTGGTTTTCTGAGCACTGAATCATTCTAGAGATCTGAAGCATTTTCCATACAAATAATTTTCTTATTTGGCGTTGTCCAAAACACTGTCTTGTTGAAAGACTCTTCCCATTGACTTCTGTGCTTTGGAGTAGACTCCTGATGTGATGCTAAGTGCCGGTTTCCTTTTCAAACAGAGTGTGGAGGGATAGTCCTTTTGAATTCATTGTCTTTAATTCTCAATTTGTCTTTAATTATCAAAATGAACCAAAATATAGATGCTTTCCATTCATGGCTCCTATTTGAGAGGACTGCTCAGTAATTTGACATGAAAGCAGTTACAGAAACCGGCTCACATGTTTATTTGAATCATCTGCCTTCAAGGAGCTATCAAACAAGTTTTTATCTGTGTTACAATGAGCCTCAAGTTCTAATTAGCAAAACTAACCTGACACACGCTTCCTCTTACTGGCTTTTAAGCCATTTTCTTTTGAATCTTTTGGAAACACTGGAGAGCAGGCCTGCAAGAACTAATAATATTATTGCAGCATGTCATCCTGGAGTCATTTAAATGATGTGTGTGTTCCAACACCAACCTTTGAGGTTATTATTTAGTCCTGCCACAGCAGGAGCAAAAGTCAAGAAGCAATTATATGCATGATTAGTTTGTCACTTTTCCAAAAGTTCTTTGGGCCACTGTTCGTCCTGCCTGGCTTGTTGAGATGAGGATTTAACACTAAGTTTCAGGCTGATAGTGTGTGCTGCTGCTTATGCTGGGCTCCCTCCAGTCAACAGTGCTCAAAGAGCAAAGATAACAAAGTTGTGGAAAGCCAAATGTGCTCTGAGCCTCAGTTGAAAAATCTGAAAAGAGCTAAATGCACCATTTCTTGGAAGGTTAAATTGATCACCTGGAAGTTCTCACTCAGGAGAAGGTCTCAAAACACTAATTATGAAAAATAGCTTCTCTTCAGCCCAATGCAGGGCATAGAAAAAACTTTATTCAGGTTTACCTGAGCTACATTGACCAGGGTACTGTTCACATCCTCAAAATAGGTGCTTCGTTCTGTTCTGAAAATATGAACATAACATACAATGGCCTTGAAAAAAATGTTGAAGTAGACCACCCATCTCCTGTGCAATCTTTGCATAGCAGACAATTAAGGAAATGAATCAAACCATAAAGCATAATATTGTTAACTCTTCCCACCCCTGCACACACAGAATATAGGGACTACATGGGGAAATGCAGAGCCTTTCTTTTATGGCACGAGGAATTTTCTGTATGCACATTCTTTTGCTGTTTCATCAATTTATTTTCTAGTGTTGATAGAAGGCCCCATTAAAAACTATGTCATGAAACAGAATTTCACTGGATTTCCCAGGCCCAGGTTTTGCTTAAATAACAGTGAAATTAATTGTCTGCCTAGTTCAAAAATGTGAAAAGATAAATATCCTGATGCTGAAGTTCAAAACATTTCTTTAGGTATCATTGTCATAACAAATACTTAGAATGTACCAATGCAAGCAGACCACCAGAATAGACCCACATCTTTTTGGAGACCAGAATGGACAGCCTAAGCAGACCATCAGGGTGTTTAATTAAACATGGGGAGCACGTCCCAGCATAAGCTATCTCCTGGGTTGCTCAGACTTTACAAGGTTTATTGACAGTATTTATGGAACTGGAACTGTTCCCTGCTGAAAAGGAAGATGGCAGGTTAACAATGTGCAAGTAGATCAGTCTTTATGATGATGATAAATTATTGCTCGTGGGTTACAGTGAAGATATTGTAATGTCCATCCTAATGGTTAGTGTAATGTTACTTATAAAGAAAATCAATAGATGTGTTTTAAAAAAATCAGGACATGGTTATTTTTTTTAAGCTACTAAAAATGGCCAGGCTTGCTGAGTTGAACCATACGTTAACAAACAAATGCTTCTGATTCCAGCTATTGTTTTCATTCTTTGAAAAATGGATGGCTTCATTACAAAATGTCTTGGGTCACCTTAAAAAAAGTCCCAGTTGATCCATAACACTGCAACTGATGGATTTACAACAAAATCCATATCCGTTATTTTACGTACATTTTGTTGCTTAAAAAGAATATCTTAATATAACAGCTGATACTTTTTAAATCCACATTGAAACAACTGTTGGATTTTTATACTGTTGTAAAACTCTTTGTAGGGTATTCATAGAAAATGTTTTATTAATTGCCATATGTTTATTGATTTCTCTTTCATGTTGGTTCTTTTGTTCTTTCTTTGTAGTGGCAAAAGATCTTTCTGCATCATCATTTGCAAGTTATCTAAAATGTCAAAGGTGTTCTTTTGAAGTTTATTATAGATCACATGCTGTACAGGCCTTGACTTTGGCATATTTACAAAAAAAGTACATACTTTGAAAGCTCAGAAAGAGCTTGGTGCTGCATTAGTTAAAAAAAGGAAGAATATTTTCTACCTTTTTTTTTTTTAATTTAAGAAGAATGTAAACAATTGTGTTAGGAAAACTGATGTGTCAGGTAATTATTGTTTTCTTTTGCCTATCTCACTGTATCTCACATTAGTATTGTAAAACAGATTGCAGGCAATCCAGGCTTAATCCTCCTGGCAGGTATGTTACATTAATATCAGTAGGGTCCATCAGGAGACCAGAGAAACTAAGAGGGGGAAGAGAGGCAGCATTTACTGTGGTAGGACCATTCCCTTCTCCAGCTGAGAATATAGAAAATTTGGCTCTGTGTTCTAACTGAATGAATAGGGGCACATGAAGTCAGTTTGTGCAGCAGCAATGTCTTAATGAGATGGTGTTTCTGAGATGGGTAAGGTTTTGCTGCATTTCCTCTCCTCTGGCTGCTTATAGAGAGCTCCAAGCATTTGGATGTGGGAATGGAACAAGTGGCCCAATAAAATATAAAAAATAAAAAAGTTAATAGTGCTATTCACTGAGTTTTAAGCTAGCTATTGATGTCTAAGTCAGCAGATCTTTTCCTTTTGAAACCAGAAAGTAAGTGGGTTTTTTTAAAGCATAACCAGGAAAAACCTGTGCTTTGATCTAAAGGTGGTTCAAATGAGATCCACACAGAGTTAATGCCCAAGCATGTCAAACTTCTTTTTTTTTTCCTTAGGAGAGAACCAAACTCTGCTACTTCAGTTGTCTGAAAATCTCCCTATGAAAGGTTCCTTGAGTAAAAGGGCTGTGTTAAAACATGTAGAGGGGCTGTCTGCTATCCCTGGTACCTGGGTAGAGCAAGGTCCCAGAATAAAGGATATTATTTTTTTTAGTATTTTTCTTTCTTTTCTTATAATTGATATTTAGAAAGCTAATATGCTTCAAGTGAGGGCTGTGCAGTGTGAGGTGTCTGCAGGGCTGCCACAGGGACCCAGGGAGGAGGTTGGTTAATGTGGGATGCTGATGTACAGGAACGTGGGTACAGTGGCAACAGGACTCCCACTTCATTTACCTTAATTGAGATCAAAGGAGTTACTCCCAGTTTGCACTAACCTGAGATGAGTTAATCCACGCTTGCTTAAGGAGAGATATATTTTAGAAGGTAAAAGGAGGGAGAAGTGGCAAGCTGAGCACTTTTCTGGCTCATCTAAAGCCTCATTTTGTTGTTTTCTACTCTTCCTGTGGAAAAGTTCCGTGTAGACACTGTCCAGTTTAAGCAGCAGGGAATACTTGCATTCCAAGTTACTGCCTTCTCAGGTGAGAGAATTATAAGAGAAAAAAATCAGAATCCTTCTTGATGGTTTTCAGTCATTAAAAAAATCCAAGTCCTCCAGTGTTTTTAAGAGAATGCAGGATCTACAGATCCTGCTTCTGGGCAAAGTTTCTAGGGTGAAATTTACTTGGTATTTTCTTTCTAGAAATGTTGATATGTGTGAAGCTAACTTCCCAGATTCCTGAGTGGCACTATTTCAACTATGAGTCAGTTTTTTATATAAAAAAAAATATTTCTAAAATGATTGCATTGAAAGAACATATGTATACTTTTGAAAAGAAATCGGTGAAAATGGTGCTAAAAACCAAAGACAATTAACAGGATCATTAAGACTGATAGATTTTATGGCAGCCTATATAGATGAAATAAAAAACAAAATTATTGCCTTTTTGAATTTAAAAAGAGCTCTGGTAGGTGAAGATGAAGCAAAACTGAAACATATGCAACTTCCAGGTAAGGTTAATATAATCAACAATTCACCCTCCCAATGAAACAAAAAATTACCTTTAGCAGTCTTCATTCTGAGACTCCAAATCTGCTACTTTATGCTCCCTGTTAAATTGTTTTCTTCCCATGTGTTTTGAGGGCAGAAGATACACCCTTTAATGAAGGGCAAAAAAAAATCAGTTGAGATAAATGCACTTAAGGTGAATAAATGAGCTTTTACATTGAGGTACTCTCTGCAGGTTTAGGAGTAAGAATTTTCTTGTTGAAATAGGAGAGGATGTTTCTAAAATCTCTGAGGGTGAAATTCACACCTGGAGGCAGGACAAAGTGCATGTGGGATGTGGATCTCTTATATCCCTGTTTGTGGGTGCTTGGATGCCTGGATTTGTGCTCCCATTTCAAGAGAGGTTGAATTGGCCTTGAGAAATGAAATACAGCTGTCCATATACAGTTCTGTGTCGAGGTGCTGGCACCTGAATCTCATGTGAAACAAAGTAGATTCTAGCTTTTAAAAATAGAAGCAGAATAAAAGTTTGACCTATTTAAAAAGGATTCAATGAAAATACAAACAACTGTCATGTTGTATTAAATATTATCAGAGTGTAAAATGAGGGAATCAAGGAGCTGGGAGTTTTTCTTCTACCCAACACTGCTTTTTTCCCTGTGATTTTGCGAGGGTTTCACGAGGCAGATGCAGATGGGAAGCAGGTGAGGTTTGGGGGAGATTGAAGGTGAATGTGACTGGGGGGAAACACTATTTCTGACATCTGTAAAAGCAAGTTGTGCATGGAGAGGACAACAACAGCAAAAGGTGCTGCCCTGCCCACCTTCCCCAGGACTGTGGTTTTGATCTGCCCGGCTGCCTCGTGCCGTGCTCATCATCTGCAGGCGCTTTATGCCTCAGCCACACAGCAAACCCCATCTGCTCCATTTAATGATTTCTGTTTGATGAATTTTTCTGTATTCATAAAGGGAGATGCTGTCACAAGGGACAGCCTCAAGCACACCCACCCCTACAATCTTTATCAAGCTCCGAGCCATAATCATTCAGGCTCAGCTCCTAATATAACACAAGCCCTGCAGAACTGGGGGTTCGCTGGCAGCCGCCTTCTGATTCTTTCATAAACTGTAATTCTGATGCTGCAGGTTTAATTAAGTACGTGGCAGTTAATCAGCCACTGAAAACAGGGGCCTCCACTGGGGAATTACCTGAGTGAAAACAGACCAAACATGAAGGGGCTCCCTTGAAACTCTAGTACTTGTGCTTCTATGGTGAAATGGAAAGAAAGTTATCAAATAAAATCTGTTTGCTTGTGGCTGTACTGTGACAGCTTTGTTAGTCCTAACAGATGACAAGGATTATTCAATCAATATAGATTTACCTTGAGAGTTTTGCTGTTTTCAGGCACCTCCAGGAAAATGACAGCCATTAAATATGTACAAAGGCCAGTCCAGGGCCTGTGGCCTCTAGCTTTAAGCTGCTGCCTTTTCTGAGTTATGTCAGGATCAATTTTTTCTAATAGATATCACTTATCCTACATGATAATCAGGCTATCATAGTCCATTGATTACATGACAGCCTGATTTAGGTCTGGTCTAGAAGATAAGAAACACAGGGAAATCTCTTGCCTGTATTGTCAGGGAATTCAATTCCTCTTTTGGAACTTTCCCCTGAAGTTATTTCCTGTTTGCAGAAACCAAGTGAGCTGTGTTGACCAGTTACCCTCCCTCACACACCACCCTCACTCCTTTGTGGAATTGCAGGGAGCCAGAGCTGAAAATTTGAATCCAGCATTTTTTTTTGTCATTTGAGTAGTGGAAAGGTAGTCTGAGTCTCTTAGCACTGATTTCTGTTCCAATGTGAGGTTTTGGTTCATTTTGAAGGCTCCACTAGACTTGAGAACCATTGTATTTAGGAAGATCCCTGTTTTGGGGTCTGGGTCAGGTGAGTGTGATGAAACAGAAGGGCAAAATATCATCTTCTTTATGTATGACACAAAATGTCACATATTTGTTTCTATTAACAAGGTTTTCTTGAGATATTTTGATGGTAGTGCTACTGTGCTTATTGTGGTGCTGGGGTTGAGATTCTGTGTTTTTCAAGGTATGCAAAAAGGCTGAAGGAAGGCATTTGAATCTGAAATGTCCAGAAAACCCTTCCAGTGCTCTTTGCTGAATGAAAACCAAGTAGCTGCAGTCATGCTGGTGAAAATGGAGGAAACACCCTCCCTTGTTGTGAGGCATCCTTTAAACTCTCACCTAGCTGCTCATGCACCAGCTTTTACTTCCCAAAAGGGCTGGAATTAAACTTGTGTATCTCCTTCTGTGAACGGTCTTCTCCCTTTATGGCTGTGGATCCTACTGTAAGACTTAAACAGGAGAAAAAAAGGGGAGAAAATAGAACTGCCTGCTTATGTTTCAGTATGCTGCTGCAAAGGTTTCTAACTTGTTTCTAATTCAGATTCCAAGCTAAGAGTATGTTAGTTTTCAGAGCAAGATGAAAATTGTATATCCAGATGTGATGTTAGAGTAGCTACAAGATACATTTGTCGTTATTTCTTTTTTTATTATTATTATTGCTTTTTGCATACAGTCTGATCTTATAGTTCCTTCATCTTTCAATCTGTGCTTCTAAGCAAGAGTGTTGTAATTCTCAGTCTTTACTGACAATTTTATTATAACTACAGATCAAACATATATGGGAGTTTTGAGGGTTTTAAGTTGTTTGTTTTTACCACAAAACAATTTGTAAACATAGCAAAGCTCTAATTTCAAGCAAGAAGGTGAGATACTGATTTTAGTATGTTAAAGAGCATACTGGTGTTCACTGGGAAACCTCTGGTTTCTCTTTTAAGGCCCAGTAAACATTGTTTTCTGTAGCTCTTACAGTCTTTTGTTACGTGTTTATTTTGAATTTATAAAAGATCAAGGTGCTATAGATCACATCAGTGTATAGGAATAGATAAAACTGTGCTACATTGAACTTTGCTAATATATAAATAGAAATACTAAAGAAAATGCTACAGTATGATCCAACTATCAAACAAATCAAATCTATGTTTCATGTGAGAAAATACAATGAAGTCCAAATATTATGGGGAAAAAAAGGCATTTTTGTTTCACTAAGGTGTACATGTTAAATAATCAAAGGATTCAACATGACAATATGGTTATAGATAGTTATCTTAAGTGCCTTCTGTGGTGAGGAACCGAAATTAAGAACTTGAACAAAACATGATACATGAAAGTGCAGGTTCTACAAACACTGGGTTGCTTATTAAAACTACTTTGATCCCTCGTTTCTTTGATATCCTAGGTCTTATAAAGAATTCACTTTCAGGGGTAAATATAGGTAGTTCAGAGAGACTTTATGACATACTGTACATACTGCTCTTTCAGAGACACTTTTTAATTACTTAAGAAAAAAAAATACAGCAAGAGAAAAATGCTGATAGAGTCACTATCTACTGATGTTAGTTTTTAACTGCTGATTATTTTGGTGTAACCTATTTGAATAATTCTCCTCTCAGAAGCAGGTCAGGTTTGAGAATCTGAACATATCTGCTAATATTCCAGATTAGAAGGATGAGACATTGGTTGACACAACAGATGGGTATACACTTGTCCCTAAAAAGATCACATATTTGCTTGTTTCTCAAATATTAGCCAGGCACCTGCTGGAAAAGCTGGATTTTTTGCTGTTGTTCACTACCTTGGTTTCCTGAGCAGGACTGTAGGGAATTCTCAGAGAAGAATAAGTATTATTAACCTTTATTCTCCTTTTCTAATCACTTTGGTACCCAGTTTTCTAGTCACTGAGGCCTGCACGAGGTTGGAGGTAGTTCCAATGAAAAGACATAGTTCTGTTTTCAAATAGATTGTTTTATTTTTTACCTTTGTTCTTTAGAACTACTCTCAGCAAATCCAGGGCACTGTTAGGGCCCCTGCAGAGACTCTTGTGTTCTAGAAATGTGGATTTGGATCTGACTTTTGTGTTGAGGCCTTTCTGCATAACCTGGTGCTGTGATGTGGGGCTGAGTGGAGGGAAAGATCAAGTTCAGGTAACAGACCATGGTCTCTTTGTAATGGGTAACTGCACTGCAGGCCAAACCTTTAGTTTATAAAAATTTCTGTGGGGGAGACTTGTAGCAGCCCAAAAGCTTCAACATACCTTTTTGCACCTAGGAATGTGAAAGGATGGCTTTGAGTAAACCCCTTTTCCCCAGTTTTGAATACTATGTGGATGAACAGGTATGGCTTGTGTCAGTACTGTATGATTATCAGGCAACATAAAATCTGGATTTGAAATGAACCAGTGAAATGGAATCTTAATATGCCTTGGGAATTTAGGGGAAAGGGGCTCTTGTGTCATTTTGGTCAGATGAGCTTGAAAATGAAAATAAAAAATACACAATCTGAAGCTGGGTACTGAAAACACATTGCAGTCAGAACTAGTCTTTGATACAAAGTGCAGTCATATTTTGACCTGCATATTTTTGGCTTTAAAGTATGATTGGGATGCTCACTATTTTCTTGAGTCAAAAGTACCAACCAAATGAAAATTAGGAATATCTAGAATGTACTCAAGTGAAAATCCTGAACCAGCTTTATTAGATCAATTTTGTTTCTGTCATTATTTCTTTTTTTTTTTTTTTTTGTGGGTGATTTTGGTGTTTTTTGGAGGTTTTGGGTTGGGATTTTTAGGCTCTCTTTTTTTTTTTTTTTTTTTTTTTTTTTTTTTTTTTTTTTTTTTTTTGCAACAAACAACTTAAAAGCAACTTCAAATTCCAGACAAAAGCATTTATTAATGGTATAAGTGTCCTCTCACTGTCAGGCAGATTGGTACTGTCAAAAAAATTGCCACATTACCAGAGATGGTTCATTCTGAAAATGGAACTGTTGCACTGCTGAATAGGTTTTATTTCCCCTTTCAATATAGATACCTTATTAAAAGAGTATTTTTTACCAGATTTTCCTGTTGTGATTTTTTAAATTAAATAATTTAATTAACAGATGACAGACGCAGTCTGTAAGGATGTTCATGTTTCCAAAACCCAAATAGATCTCTCAGTGCAGGCTCATTTGTGATTTCTTTACAAGGCAGAGCTGCAGTTCCTCTGCTCTAAATTCCATTTTCCTGCTTTGTGCTGACAAGCCTGGCAGCAGCAGAACCTGTGGCACCCAAAAGAGCAGCTCCAGTTCAACAATTACACCCAAGGGCATTTGGTGAGAGTGCAAATCTCACACAGCCCTTGGCCAGGCAGGTGTCCCTGTCAGAGCACCTTTGTGAAATGCCTTCACATGCAAGGGCATCTCTGCAGAGTCCTCCCTGCAGATAGTCCTTTGCCTCAATCCACACCTGAAAACAAAGTATAACTTCCCCTTATTTATTTTGTTTCCTTCTGTTTCTATCCGCTAGACCATGCTGCCTTTCATTAGTTAACTACCTGTCAAATAAACTGTTGCATTTAATTGATTTATTAATCTAAGGGTAACTATGACTCAGCTTAGTAATATTTTGAAATCCATGGGAGATATTTTTCTGTTTTGTGAATCTGCAAAGCACTTCTGTGATCAACCCATGTTATCTAATGCAATTTCTATAATAATTTAATTTTTTATTTCCATACTCAAGGTGTTTAAAACTAATTAATGAATATCCTTTTGGAGATTATTTATAGATTTGTATTAGCATTGTGGGTTTTTTGTGTTACAGTTCTTGGAATGCTGCTATTAAACAGGTTTTCCCTCCTTAAGTCTTCCAATATTTTTGTGGAGAGCAGATGATGGACAGCTGGAAAAAATGAGAGTTTAAAACCAAGAAGAGGGGGTTTTTATTTTTAAATTATAACCTCTACTTTCCATCTTCAATATCTCATTGTGATCAAGAATTTAAGATCTCCCTTTGAAAGACTTTTATATTAATAAACCATTTCAGACATGTTTAACCACCTCACATATAATAGAATTCCTTCAGACACAGAAGATATAAAAGTAATGTAGTTTTCCCTGAGTTGTTATATCACTGTTAGAGTATGCAAACTTCACATTAATTGAGACTCAAAAAAGCACATAATTTGTCATTTCCAGGTGGAGGGGAACCAAAACAACCTTCCTGTAAATGCAGTCCTGTTTGGGGTAGTCTTTGGAGTGTGCTTCATTCTCTTTTTCCCTTTTTTATTTAAGTGACTTAGATCAAACATTCAAGCACTGTCTGTAACTAATATTGTTTCCTGGCCTAAACAGATAATTGCCCTTCTGGATGTATAAAAGATGTCTCATGGAGCAAAGTGAAATATCATTAATAAAGGAGAATGATTTACTCACGAATTCTTCAAGAAGTAAGATTAATAAGCCATCCCCTGGTGTTAGATATAATCTTCAGATCTCTCTTCACTGCATGACTTATTTTTGCAACAACTGCACTATTCAATCATTAATCATTACACTCAGTGAGCAGTTTATCTGTGCTAATGTGCATGCTATACACAAACAACAGCTCTCTCTTACTCTTGGAGAACGAGGAGGAGGAAAAGTAGGCGCTACAGCGTGATGGGAATGAAATAAAATGAGGCTGCCATATGATACATACGTTTTCATTCCAGATATAGCAACTTCAGTTAGAAGGTATCTCTTTCCTAATGAAAGCAAGATTGCATTTCAATGTGGAGTAATGGTTGAAGGGAGAAATCGTGTGTGGGCCTTAAAAATACATCTGTTGTCTTAGCCATTCTTGTGAGAGTAGAGACACAGCTTTGGCTCTCACCCGTGTGCCAACAAGGTAAGCTGTGTTCCCCAGAGCAGTTCAGCTAGGCTAGCACTGAACTCCATGTGGGCTAATTTATCTTGAATTTAAACCTACTTTTATAGGGCACAAGCCTGAGCATAGCCCACTGCAGAGATGAACTGGAGAGGGGATGAGAACTGCTTTGTTTAGCCGTGGTTGGATGAATTTTGGAGCCTGCATGAACCCTGTGGGTGTTTGCAGTCTGTGTGAGGGGGGTTCAAAGCAGGTCCCCCCCTTGGTTTTATTAGTAAAAATGATGTGGCAGTAAAGTAAGCATTTTACATACCAGAGCGTTTTTTCATAACTCCATTAGCAGTGACAGAATAGTGCAAACCACCCAGTCCAGTTTGGAGTTTGTCTTCCAGCAAGTTTGTCTCACTTTTGCTTCATCTTTACAAAACTGACTCGCCAGACAGCTAATGAAGTAGATATTAAAACTGTCATCAAAGAGGAGACTCATATGTTTGAGATACAATATTTCTGATCTACCTGGACCTATAATTATAATAAAATAGTAAAGATTATTAGCTTCATACAATCTGACAGATATGTGAAATTCATCTCTTATTTTAAAATCCAATTAGTTTTCATATACAAATATCCACCACTACTCTGGATACACAAATCAGTTTAATTTGTTTCTTCTAAGAACTGGTGATAAAGATTTCTATTATACTTCTATTTTTCTTATTTTGCATGCTGACACGCCCCTGACAATTCAGTTACAGCTGTAACTGAACCAAGTGCTCATGATTAGGAGTTCATTGTGTTTTCTAACCAAAAAAAGCAGTGGAGGGAGAATGGAGCAGGGAAACCCCAATCCAGTCTCTAGAATATGTCAGTTACTCTCCAGGTAATCCTGCACCTGCAATGAGTGGCAAGAAGTGTGGGATGAGATAAGATCAATCCTATGTGGGCAAAGCCAATTAATTTAAAAAAAAAACCTTAGAAGAAATATAAAGTTTAGTTTGGTTCTTCTCTGCCCCTGCATAAGGTTTTTGGTGAGTGAAAGAGCTCAAGGCTTTTGTAATGGAAAAAGATGGTCTGAGGGAAAGTGAAAAGTCATGGTTTTAAGTGATTGTTAGCATTTTAGAAAGATAGCATTAAATAGGGAGGAGGACAATTAAACATAGGAAATAGCTACTGCATTTCCACATCACATTATTTTGAAGTAATTGAAAATGTTCCATTGATCTTGGTTTTTATCCAGGGGAGAACTTGCTCAAAAACATTTTATTGGAGCCAATACCTATGTATCAAGAATCTTTCCTAATGACTTGATATTGCTTAGTAACTGGAAATTTCATAATATTTTTGCCTTAAATGCCAAGTTCACCTCTCCTGAAGAAGCATGAAGAACAAATATTCATTAATAGAATAGCAGAGTAGCATTTTTGTTGTGGAGTTAAAGCATGAGACACAGTGTATAAGTAAATCTGAATTGGCTCTGGGGAAAACCCTCTGGTACATGCTAAGGTCCCACAGATGAGAGAGTTCAAGCTATTTTTGATCCATTGGCTTTTGGTGAGGGCATTGGTCTGGAGGGCTGCTTGATCACCTGCAAGTCCTTCAGAGCCAGCTCATTTTCTGCACATGAGCATTGCTTTGTGGTGTGTCAGAAGGGCTCTCTGAGCCAAAAACCTCTGCAAAACCATTATTCCTTTCTGGACTCTGCTGCCACTGGAGGGACAGGGCAGGAATCAAAGCTTAGGTTTCTGATATATCTCGTGTGGCTGCAGTTTTGGGCGGGTAAACACCTACCTATTTCATCCATTATGACTTCTGCTGTCTAATTAAATGACAGCTTATCTGTCTTTCCTTGACTTCATAGTTTGAGAGGTTTTTCTTGCTGGCTAAATGCCTTAGGAAACTTTAACTGAGCATGCTTAAGTATTCTGGAAAGACCTGACTCCTTCCTGGTGATCTACCTGACCCCAATAGCCGGGTACTGAGCAAAGTGAAAAATGGTCACAGCATCTCCATTTTCTGTAGGAGTGGTGGCACTGGCTGCTTCTCCCTTCCTGTGGGTGTGATCGTCATATAATTGTCATGTCATGTGTTTGTCCAGCTTCTACCAACACTCACCCAAAAAGTGTGATCATAAAATGTGCACTGCAGCCATTGAATGAGTACCCAGTTACACAGGAACGTGCCCTAGTTTGGATCAAGGGCTGCATTCAGATCTGGCAGGTTTATGGCGGGTTCCCACAGCAGCACCAAATCCCTGTTTGTGAACGAGAGAATCTTAGTTTGTTTCATATTTACAAACCACACTGTCATTACCACTGATGCTGTATCAGCTGTGATAATTATCACTGTGCCTTCAGCTTCAACAGAGCAGACATTTGTCTGATCCATGTGGAGGGTTGCCAAGTTGGCTTGTGGTATACTTGCTGAAATTAGATGGCTTTTTTCAGCTTGGATTGCACCAACACCCACTCATGTTAACTGTGAAGGAATTAGTGTGGTTAAAATGACATTTCTTATGTTGTCTTATGAAATTTGAGTTCTGAATTATGAATTACAGTAATACGACTTCTGTTCCATTTAGTGACTTGGTGGAATGTAGCGTTAAGATATTTTGACCTTTTTTGGCAATTGTAACTTGGAGAAGGTGGTAGCTGTAGATAAAATTAGAGGATACTCTCATGTTAACAAAATTAAGGTTGCAAAGTTTGGTTTTACAAAGTAAACTTTGCTCTTCCAAGCTGCCTGGTGGTCTGTTCCAGTTTGTGTTTTTTTCCAATACGCTGCCTAAAAACCCTTTCCCTTAATTTGCCTTGAGAAAACCTTATTTAAAGAGAATTTTTGCTGTGCATTAATCTTTATTCATTGGGAGAAAATAGAATCTATCTGGTAATCAGAAGAGCACTTTTCTCTAACAAGATTAGGTCACATCCACATGCGGCAGTAGTGAGGTTTTTGAGAGTCTTTAGCACTGTTCTCTTTTCTTCCAACTGAAGATTCATGGGTGTTTTTACCAGTGGCTTTCGTGGGAGGAGGATTAAGCCAATGCTTCTGAAAATCCCAGCTGGGACATTTTTCCTTGTAATAGTCCAGTGCTGAGCCACATGGAGAAATCAAGGCATCTGTTTCCTCTGTACAATTGAGAGTACCTCTCAGTGCCAGAGAGGCAGAGGGGAGAAAAAAATAAATCCTGCTTGTGTGAAATCTAGAGACATAGCTTTGTTGGTCAATAATTCTGGAAAGATAGCTTTATTTTTCTAAATCAAGTCAGGATATAGATGTTAGGAGTTGCCTTTTCCAAACCAATCACTGGAGGAGGTCATGCAGCTCCCTACTACTGAGCATTGAATCTTGGATAGAATAAATGCACGCACTGGCTTGACCTCATGAGTTTCCTTTATGGTTCATTTTCATCACTGTCCTTTATGCTGGTCTCTGTGGGATCCAGGAGCTGACCCAGACTAAGCAGCAGAGGAAGGGCAGGGTGTCCCTTGTGGGGCTGTTACTGCTGCAGCTGAGCAAAGCCCCTTAATGATTCCAGTAGATTTGCCTGGGCTTTGCAGTGGGAGAAAATTTCACCCTGCAAATAAAGAGCGATGGCCAGTGCGGCTCACAGGGATGCACAGAGCAACTTAATTATGTTCAGCACAAGTTCAAGCAGTATCTGTAGGTAACATATGTGACTTCAGAGGCAGAGGTTCAGAAAAGTGGGTTTTTATATTTTGGTGGACTATAAATTTGCAGATGATAGCACACATTAATCTAGTTAACACTAAAAGCAAGTTCATCAGTTATCCCATGGAAAATACAGTTGTGTCCTATAGTTGACATCAATCACTGGAATGGATCAATGTTTTTCAATAAGAAAATGAACAAAGATATCATTTCTTGCCAAAAGGATATTTCTGCTAGAAATGGTGGTTACTGGCAACCTTTTTGTTTTCATTGAAAACTGCAAGACTGAAAATTCTTGATTTCCAGCCTGTCAGTTAAAATACAAAAACTTCTATAAAAAAACTTTAGTGAAAGCATTGTTCTCATAAATCTTTTTTATGAGAACTGAAAACATTTCCTGCTCAACTTAGTGGTTTTTAAATTTAGAATTTTTACCTACACTTTGCCCTGAGGTGGGTTGTGCCCTGCTGTCACTGAAGCACTGTGGCACGGGTAGCTGTTCCAGGACACACCATGTTGACGATGCCAGATTGTAAACACGAATGTTTGGAAAGTGCAGGAGCACAAATTCAGACTCAGTTGTGTGAAACTTCCGTGAGTTAACTTCACTGTTGTTTCTCTGAATTCATGGAGTGTAACGGGCCATGAATCAGTAATTTTCATTCACAAAAGGACTTGTTGTATATATTCAGGTCCCCCTGACAGTGCTGTAAGCAGCATTGCCTATTAAGCTTTCTAAACTATTTAAACTAGGTCAGAGTGAGGGAAAACTGTACCAACATTATGATTAAAAGGCACCAATATAACGATCCTAGATAGCATTGTTGTCTTTGTTCCCATGAGTCACTGCCTAACAATATGGTTATTTTAGCTCTGTGACTTCTTCAAAAATAAGAGCTTTGCCCACATCTTTTTTTTTAAAAATTATCAGCTCTGTTACCCCCTTCCTACTAGATTATATGCTGTTGCTGATTTGCTAGAAAATAAGTGTGCACATTTTAATTTTAGTCTGTCTCTTTTGCCCCTTATTTGAATTACTAATGTGCCTTCCGTTTCCTTGTCAGGGTCTGTGTGTTGGCTGGTAAGGACTGCATCTTTACCAAATACAAAATAGCAGCTCCCTGAAATGCTGCCAGGAAAATGCTTGCCAGGTTTATTTTTTTCCTTGGGTTGATTTTTGCACCTCTTTTTTTCTTTTGCTTGTGGAGGAAGGGAATAAATGAAGCACCCAAGATTTTATGTTTGACCCTAATCAGTTTTCATAACAATGAAAGAGTCCCTATTGCATGAATATTAAATTTTGATGAAGGTTTTTTTTGAGGCTGTAGATTTAAGACAGCTTGGTAACCAGAACTCCTCTGCTCTGTGTCAGCTCTCTGTGAGATATTGAATATTATAATTTCTATATTTGCTGCTCAGATGTCATTTAATATTAATATGCAAAATACTCATTCCCTTTAAAAATAATGTTCTTATTGTATGGTTTATTTGATGTGGAAGTCAGAGTTTTGTCTTTTCTCACATAAAATAAAGCACCTTTCAGAGGGAGATGATCTGTTTCTTCCCGTACGTGTGGCAAAAAATGTCAACATTCTTCCTGTCATTCGCAGACTCAGTGAACGGTGAAGCAAACATCAGGCACTCCTTGTGTTAAGAGCAATGGGCAACTATTGAGTTTTTGTTTTCAGAAATGTGCACCAGAAATCTGAAATGTTCAAGGACTTGCAGGCAATGCAAAAATTTCTTATTCATCCTCCTGTGAATCCTGAATTCTTAAACCTTGATCTGTAATTTTTGCCCCTCAAATTTGGATTTGTGGTGATAGTCTTGCAAAAAAATACAGGGTCAGACTGCTGGCATTATTCCTGCATTCAGCTCATCATTTCTCACATAGTGGCTCTAGACAGAACTTGCCTTTTATATGCTTCAAATCTCTGGGTCTAATCCTATAAACTCTTACATACTACACTGCTTAATTTTAACCATCTACATAATACCATGATGGGTTTGATGAAGCTGCTTACATAAACACTGGAATGTATGTATGAGTGGTAACATTACATGTCACCCTGATCTACTAAACCTAGTGGAAAAATCTCATCCCCCTCATGAAGAAACAAGTTCTCATCCAAAAACACATATGCAGTTTAAGCTTTCCTAGGAATTGATTTCATTAGGGCACTGCTTTTCCTGTGTGATCTAACTAAAGCACACTGAAATCTGCTGAGGGCTTGGCAGGAGTGAGTAACTCTGGACTAACACTGAGTATTTGGGAAAAGTGGGTTTATGGAGGAATTTGAAGGACAATATTGTAACAAAACACAAAGGCACTGTTAATTATAAGGATTTGAATCTAGTGAAATGATGTGAATCATAGTCCTGCTAGAAGGAGTACTGGGACTCAGAGGGATGAGCAGCTTCCCAATGTCTGGGATTATTTAGACAGTTCTCCCTGTCTTTGAAATCCAGAACTTGTTATCTGTTAATAGTAGTATTAACTATATATCATGTTCATGTTCATTTTGGAGGTTTTCCATTCTTAAAGTTTGGAAACCAGAACTGCACAGTTTTCCCAATAATTCCTATCAGTGTAATGCATAGGTGCTTTATTCCAAAGGCATTTTCATCCTTTATTTTTGTCCTATCATCATTGGTACCTCTTATTGGATTTGAACCAGACCCAGTGGACCGTGCAAGGAAGACTTGCAGTATTTGACTTGTTAACAATTTATGTTTTTATTCATAAAGCCCACTTGGAGATTAACAGGTTAGTTACCTGAAATTTTGGCCACTTTCCTTAATGTTGATGAGTCAGGTTCTCCAAAGTGAGGCAAGGTTTAATCAGTAGTGTGAGTGCAAGCTATCTAAGGTATGTCACATAAAATTTCTGTTAAAGTCACAGCCAGGTAAAACAGTTTCAGTTTGCTTTTTTTCCTGTAATTTGTCCTGTTTGTGAGGCTTTATGAGAAGGCTGTGAACTACTTAAGTTATATTCTGAAGGAGAAGATAGAAGCAAGTCAATGAAGAGAAGTAAAATTGACAAGTGAAGTGAGCAGTGTGATAGCGCTGTCATGGGAGCTCATGTTTCTGAGAAAGGTAGAAAATTTGAGTTAGGAGGTAAGGAGGAATAAATGGAAAGAAGTGGAAAGGGACTGAACTGGAAGGGAAGAAGAAGAAAAAGAGAAGCAGCAAAGCAGGCCTGAAGTGGTAAATTTGAAAAGTCATTGTACACTTGACACTGCTGTCTACAAGTGGCTGACATAGAAGTGGTTCATTTAAACAGCAAAGTGTGGCTGGGCAGGTCCTGCTGAAGGACCAGACTTAGTCTAGCACAGATACTGGAAGACAAGCAAGGAAGCAAGGTGTTTTAGCCTTTCTTCCTCTCCCATCTCTAACTGAGACTGCTCATTGTGGCACAAATTCCCACTTCATGTGGTTGGGGTGCATAGCTGGGTAACCATCCTGCATTTAAAACAGCTTTGTGTCCGGTCCTGTTAGCTCATAATAACTGTGAGCCTCTTCCTAGACCCAAAATACCATCTCCACCTATGATTGTACCAGCTGCTTTGGCACTGTGCCCAGGAACTGCTCTTCATCCCACGTGGGGAAATGCAGGGAAGGGAGCAGCACAAGGCAGAGCCCAAAGAACAGCAATGGAGCCAGTGAAGGTTTTAGAGCCACAAGTCTTTTCAGGAGCAGCTGAGGTTGCTTAGCCTGGAGAAAAGGAGGCTTTAGGGTGACTTTCTTCTCTCTAGAACTGCCTGAAAGCAGCAGAAAGTGGGTGTTGGTGTCTCCTCCCAGGTAACAAGTTACAGGATAAGAGAAAATGGCCTCAATGTGCCAAAGGAGTTAAGATTGGAGATGAGGACAAAATGGTTGTCCAACACTGGAACAAGCTGCCCAGGGAAGTGGGGGAGTCACCATCCCTGGAGGGATTTAAAACACATGTGAGTGTGGTATGGAGACATGAGTTTGTGATGGACTTGGCAGTGCTGGGCCTTTTCCAAGACAGATACTTCTATAAGGAATGTCCTCTGGCTTCCTGAAGGTACTTGCTGTGGCTGACGTGCCTCTTTTAATAATTATAATGTGAAAAAATTGTCTGTTAATTCCTTTAGGTTACAAAAGCTATTTGGGTGAAGAAGAACATGATTCTCTGTATGTGCACTTGGGGAGGAGAGCTGCAGAAAGACAAACATCTGGCCCCTCAGAGGAAATTTGTGGCAAATCCAAAAATTGAACACAAGTCCTAAGTCCCCTGTTGCTGCTTTAGCCACAAGAATCCTGACATTTTACAGATAGACTGTAAACACATAGTGTAAGATGTTTATTTGAAATTCCAGAGAATCCATCATTAAGAGACCTCATTATCCTTGGCAAATATTTAGGGATCCTAAATACTCCTTAGGAATTTCTGGCCTAAGGGAGATTTGGTTCTGTAAATTCAGTGTCCTAATCATGTATTCTTAATTTTATTTTTTTTTTTTTTTTTTTGCACATGAGATGTCTTACAAATACATGACTGTGTGAAGCCTTTTAGATTTGTGTGTCTGATCCTGGTAGCTGACTGCACTAGTTAGGTGTGCATGACTGCACTCCAAAAGTGCAGACAAAATCATCTCCACTCCTTTCTCTGACCCTACAAGGAAAGCTACTAATTTTGTAACATTGCTCAGTTTCCTCCAAATGAAATCAGTGAGATAAGGATCTGTACTGGCAAATTACTCTCCCTATGCTATAGGGTGCTATAAATCAAAAGAAATTAAAAATAACACCTTCCTGCATTTAGTAGGCCTTATGAAACTGCAGTATGACAGAAAAGTCTGGAATTTTGATCTGAGCTTGATAAATGGGATAAATCTGCTCTTCCTGGAGCCAGCTGTGTTCTGTTCATGTTCCAGTTCAAGTTGAGCTGTTATCCTCCTCTATTCTGTGTTGCCGAGTCTGCACTTGGAATAGTGAATCCAGTTGCACCCCTTTTCTGTTCCCTTGTCCCATTCCTGTTCAGGAGTGATGTGGAGGAGTTGTAGAGGACTGTAATGATGGTCCAGGGCCTGGAATACTCGAGCTGCCAGAAAGAACTGAGAAAGCTGGTGTTGTTCAGTTCCAGGTAAGAGGCTAAAGGGACAATGGCAACTGGCAGTGACCTAAAGAGGGGTGACAAGGATAACAGAGACAGTTTCTTCTCAGTGCTGGCACAAACCATACGAGGGGTAACAGTTGAAAACAGCAGAAAATGGGAGGTTCTGGTTGGAAATTAAGAAACAAATTTCTCTGGGAAGGTAGAACAGGAAAGGTAGTGGGAAAAACCTATGGCAAACTTGGTCAAGTGGGAGGTAGGACTTGAGCCCTCCAGAGGTCTCTTCCACCCAAAATTTCTTTGATTCTGTTACAGAGCATGAATATTCAGTTCATTGACTGTTTTTACTAATTTATATTCTGAGATTTTAGTGGGATTTTGCTCAAGGCCAGATTCCACTGCTTCTGTGTTAAGAAGTAATTTTAATCCTTTGTAATCAATAGGACTATTTTTGGCACAAAGTTCTGGATTGCAAAATCCACAGATATCTATATTACAAATCCTCTTTCTTTCTTTCTTTCTTTCTTTCTTTCTTTCTTTCTTTCTTTCTTTCTTTCTTTCTTTCTTTCTTTCTTTCTTTCTTTCTTTCTTTCTTTCTTTCTTTCTTTCTTTCTTTCGTCTTTTTATAAAACACTGAACTTGTTTAATAAATAAGCAATGAATATAGCAAATAAGAAAATTACTGAAGCTGAAGAAGCTTGATGAAACTTGATTGCATTTCATTTTTTAAAATTCATATTCTGCTTGCTTTTCTTTGAACAGATAGTATGTTTCTCTGAGAAAGTGATGTTTGTGTGTATGCGATTTATCTTCTCGTAACCCATTCTTGTGACCTTTTACTTAAGTAACCTGATCGAAATCTCACTTTGTTAACTTTAATTGACATTGAAAGAAAATTTATTTTTTCAGAAGTCAGGCAGATCAATATGAATTTGCACTCTGCTAATTTTGCTTCCTGGACTTGTCTTGAAAACTGTAAAGCATGATGGAAAACATTGAGTCTCTGTTGTTACTCTACATTTGTTGTGTTAGTGGGTCAACCCAAAACATTTCAAATTGAACTGCAAAATGATAGTGCAGCCATTAGAGATGAAAGCAGCCCTTTAAAATAGTTCACTCTTTAGTGAAGAGAAGTATACACTCCTCCTTCTGTGCTTGATGCAGAATTAGAAGTTTGGGCTGTGATTATTACTTCAGACATTTTAGGCTGTCCAATAAAGTCATTGATCTAATTAAACCAGAGGGTAAATTACAGCTTTCAGCACCTAGATCTCCCAATATATAAGGTGGTGTTAAGAGCACCTTCAAAAGCAGAAATAAATAAGTTAATAGCAAATCTAAAGGGATCAGTTCTATCAAGGTTTAATTAGACAGTAGAAATTATGGCAGAAAAAGCACCATGTCCTTAAAAGTAGCAAGGTCCATTTTTTTCCTAAAAGGATAACATTTGGCTAAATAGTGTGGTCTGACATTAGGTTTCATTAGGTGTAAATGACATTGCAGAGCCTCAGGCTTTAAAGTGGCTTGAAGAGGTAACGGAAGGGTATTTTTCTTTCACCTGTCACCACTTATTTTCCTGAGCTACTGGCCAGTAGCCTGGCATTTTCAGCTAATGGGAATTAAATAATACAGCTGTAATACAAATGTTGTTTGTTGTTGCTTGATCTTATGTGGCAGTCATTAAAGTTTAAATAAAAATCTGGAAAAAGAGCCACATAATGGTTAAGGACCCTCAGCTAACTTTGGATTTTTATGGCCTTCTCATTATAGCCATTATACACTAACACAACCACTAATGAAAGGCTTGGAAACTTTGCGTGGGCTGGGGCTCATTTGGGGCAGGAGGAGAAGGAAGTGACCGTCTGCTCGGAAATAGCCGCGTGTGCCAGCCCCGCACAGAGCCCGCCTGCGTGTCTGCCTGCCCTCCCAAACCCAGCACTCACCTCCCCTTTGTGCTGGGCTGCTGAAGAGGCCACCCTTGTTCCCACTGGGAAGCCCAGGCTGCCCTCTGGGACTCGTCCCCCTCTTTGCACATATCCTCTCACCTCTCCTCCAGGGCAGGGCTTGGCCCAGGAATGGGGACTACTAATGCCGAAGGCTTGTAGAGCCCTTAGTTAAATCCTTAGTAGCAAGAGGTGCTGTTTTTACGGTACTGTGCTCTCAATTACATCATTGATATAATTTCTGTGTTAGTTTTTAGGATTTCTTTCCTGCAAAAAAAAAAAAAAAATTGCTCAGTCTAATACCTTTTGATTCTCATAGTTTGATTTATTTGCTCACTTTATGAAAATTGTACATCCTAGAGATAACAATTGTTGCTATTCCTGGTGAGAAATTTTCTGTTGTCCCCATAAGAAAGCAATTTCAATTTTAGCAAGACATTGTACAACTTGTTTCTGACTGCAGTGGTAGTAAAATAAATCTCAGAAGTAAGGGGGTGGATTTTTGGCATCTCTTTCTGGGCATCTTTATTTTTTTACACCCCAGGATGCTCTCTGAGGATGCAGTGCTGCCTTGCACAGGCCTGCAAGGAGCCACGCTGCTTCTTTGTGCCTCCATCTTCCCATCTGTCAGAGAGGCATTGCAATGCCTACCTCCCCAGTTAAGTACTTTGAAGATTATTGATGTTGCAGCAAAGCTTTTATATGAGCATTTGATTCTAATATTTCTTCCTTCCACAGTATGTTTTATTCAGGCCAAACTCCTACCCACTCTCCTTACAGCTAATGGAGCAGAGAATCTTTTATCCTGGCTGTTCCCTATTGCGGTCTGAGAGGTCTGTTTTGATATGTCAGCACAGGGAACTTTTCTTTTTATAATTACAGATTTTGTCAACCATTTTGACTACTAATCGAGCTGCAGTGTGGATTAGTGCCTTATTAGCAACACGAGCAGTTCTCCAAAACACACAGCCTGAGGCAGAGCCTCATTATGGAAGACTTCAGGCCAGTTTATTTAGCAAAGCTGTAAAGAACTGGAAATAAGATCTTACACTGGGAAATGTTGACACCCTAAGTGTAGGCATAAAGCCCTGCTTCCCATAGGGTAACACCCTATCCAAAGGTGTTTTGCTGTCCATGTGTTATGTGGGTGGTGCATTAGGAGAGAATCCACTCACTGGGGTCAGCCCCAGGGTCAGCCAGAGTGTTTAGGAAAAGGACTGTGAGGTGCTTCTCCTGAAACCTGCCTTCTGAGCAAGACACTTGCCTCAAGAGGAAAGGGAAAAGTGGTCAGTGACATAATTTGAATGCAAAATTAAAGACTAGTGCTGAACATTAAAATATTTCTTGCAGTTCCCCAGGGATTTTGCATGGAATTCACTGTGCTCAGTGTGAATGGCAGAGGGACTATATTTATACTTGGTAAATTGGCTGGATGGGCTCCTGGGATTTGAATTGTTTAACACAGAAAGCTCTTGATTTGAGGATATTTTGTAGCGTCCAGTGGCAAGATCCACCCACAACCCCTCAAGGGATGTATACAAAAGGATGTGTCTAATTTTGCATCATGAGTAGCTGGAGAAGAATATAAGCCAGGCCTTCAAGCTGCATGATTTAAAGAGCAATAAAAAAATATGACATATAAATTAAAATTATCAGAATGAAAGCCTTAGAAGCATACAGAATTGGACTCAATATTTCAATTGGTACTTCCTTTCTCCCTTCCTGGAGTAATTTTGTTCAGGTCACTGAAACTTTTTTGAATTATCTTGATTTTAGTAAACATTTTCAGAGGAAAGAAAATTGGATGCCGCTTCCAACCTTCCAAATAAATTATTATTATTTCTTCAGAATTACCTAATTCAATGTCATTTTTTAATTTTAACATTACTGTTACTAAAAATGTTTTTAAAGATACCTGTGTTTTTAAAATGTAAGTATTAATTTATTACAAATATAATTAAGTCAGAAGATTAAATATTCTGTTGTATTTAAAATATTTGTATATTTACTGCAAATTCTTCATATTTACTCAAATAGAAGTAGAAACCTTTTTATTCTTCTCTGCCAAGAACTGGCATAACTGACACAGCTTTGGCCCTGATCCCTAGTGTGTCAGTTTGATTCCCCAAATTTAGTAGCCTTCAAATTGCATCAATAGCACCACAGCATAGCTGTATTTCAGACTTTCTAGGCACATGTACCTTTAAATGTCTTACTCTGAATTTAGCCCAAAATGAATCTTATTTTTGCATATTTATTTAAGTACCTGGGCAGGATTTTTTTTTCATGAAAATGTTGCCTGTAACTAAGGCAAAAACAAACATTAAGCCACTTTGTTGTTTGTCTACCTTAAATGAAAATGTTACATTGGTATAAAATCACTCTTGAAGTATTTTTTATCTTGTTTCCAAGCAGAAATACTTCAAAAGCACATTTTCATCCACTAAAGTAAACGTTCTCAAAATGAAGGACTTTTAAATGCGAACGGTAGCAGGTAAAGGAAAGAGCCCTGTTAAAACAATTAATGAGAAAATAGCCCAGGAACAGTCTTGTTCTCTTAGACTCATCATTTGCTGTGAAAGTTAACTGAGTTTTGAATGTCTGAAAATGCAAGTGGCAGAGGAGGAGGATTCAGAGGGGTCAGCTTCAGATGCTTCAAAGGAGACAAGGATTCAGGATGGCTTTCTTCCAGCTCAAACCCACCAGGGCTGTCCTGTATCTGACTGTTGAGCTATGTGTCACCAATGGTGGTACAAAAGCTAGCTCCAGTCTGTTCATCTTTGGAGCAAGGACCAAAGGAAATGAGGAAGGGGAGTGATGGAATGAGTTTACACTCTGTGTTCTGTCTTCAATAATTAAGGTTCCCTTTAAAAAGAGACTAGACTTTTTTTACTTTGCCTTCATTGCTGTCACTATTGACTTTTGGTTCACAGTTTTTTGGTCATGTTGTTGTTTCTCCTTCCTATAAGGACTGCCAGACTGTCCAGAGCAGTATCTTGTTTTCAGCCTGGTACAGCAGTGGATCCCAAGGAAGAGGCTAAGATGTAGGACACAGACACAGCAGTGCTTCTCCTAACATGCTCTGTGGGTTTCAGATAGTAGTGGTTAGTGATCATCCGCTGATGGACCTTTATCCTGCATGGATTTGTCTAATCCTGCTTTGAACCTGTTAATACTCCTGACCTCTCCAACACCCTCAGGCAACAAGTCTTGCATGCTAATTGTATGTGGTGTGGTGTTTGAGCTATGTGAAGTAGGTCCAGCCTGTCTTTGGGAGAGCAGTGCCACGATTCATCTTTGTAACTGGAGGACTGGAGCCTAATAAAAGAAAGTAGGCATATTTTGAATTTCAACCCTGAGCAAATAATGAGGTGTAAGACTAAAAAATCCTGAGTTGGAGTCTCAGGGGACACACATTTTCTAACATGGACTTCTTATGCATCAAGACAGTTCAATCACCTAAGTGGGAAAGTTTTTGTGATTAGTGTTGGTCTTCACAGGGGGAAACTGCAAAAAGATAGGGAATATTGCATGCTTTGTGCTTCCATGTGTGCTTCATGTGTCATTTGTGACTTCCTCTGACTATCCCAGGGAAGCAGGAAAAAGATGTCTTGTTTTATTCTGTATCTAGGATTATGGATATTTCTGTTTCTTGATGCTGTTTGACCATCAGCTAAGGTGCAGAGAGTGAGGGAGATTTTTGTTCTAGTTTCATAACAAAGTGAAAGCAAAGTCTGGATGGCTGGGTGGCACTCAGCTCTGATATCTAAGGAGTCTTGTTCCTTATTTGATTATAGAAGAGGTTCAGATTTATATTTATAGGTTTTTCATTTAGTGTCTCTCATTTCTCTCTATGAACCTGTACAGGGTTTCTAACTCCTGCATCTGAGCACCATTCTACCCCAGAGTGGTGGTGGACACATCAGTGCTGTTCCAAAGAAAAGCTCTGAATTAGGATTTCAGCACGGCTGCTGAGTAGAGGCTCTCTGTGCCAGTATAGGTGTAGTGCTGATCTTGTAGACAGAAAACTTGGGTTTCCCAAGCACAGGGAAATCCAGCTGAGACTGAGGGATCTAAATCCTGCCCAGGAGGAATTGATGCTCTCCCTTTCCATGCTCCCACCTACAGCCAGGAACGTGGCAGGGTGGTGGGCTGCACATTGGTTACCAGCACTTCCAGAGCCTTGTGGAGGTGCCAGTGCCAGCTCTGGATTGAGTGTTGCAGTGACCAGAATAACAGGCTCACATTAAAAGTTGAGCAATGCAGACACACTGAGACAGTGGTAGCTCTCTACATCTGTCATGCTGACATGAAGCTGCTTTTAGTAATGCTGAGCAGGAAGAGGATGGCTTTTTGGCCCCTAGCAGTGACTAAAATGTGAGCTGCTTTTGTCCCTTGGTAGTTTTAGCTGTGGAGAACCTAATTTTAGCACAGTGGAGGTTATATATACATATAAACACACACATGTATGTATATATACACATTCAAGCTAAAATTTTAAATCATTGAAAAACCACAAAGTCTTGAATTAGAAGAGAGGTCAGGGGAAAGTTCATGAACCCCAGCTGGTGCAACAAACACAAGCAGCAGCTGATTCACCTCTCTGAGTTCTGTCAGTGTGGTGTGGCTCAGCAGGACCTTCAGCATAACCACAATCACAGGCTGCTCTTACTGGAGCTTCATCTCACACATCCTTGGCGTGTAGTGTCTAAGGCACCCTAATCCTGGCAGAGATGGCATGTTTTACTCAAAAGAGTACTTTGCAATTTAAATTATTTTAAATTGTGGCTTATTAGCAGCAGTTCCTTCCTGAGCAGTGTGTAGTGCAGCTGCATTTGGTGCCATTACTGTAGCACATGGCTTGGCCCAGCCACAGCAATTTTTTCATGGGATAAATAAGGGAGCTATGATTTTCTACATCTGTGAGTACATAAATATTTCTAAACCTTTGGCTCAGATGACTGCTCACCAACTAGAAGACACCCAACTCAGCATATTTATGATTCTATGTTTTACCTAGAGACAGAATCTAGTTGTGCTTTTCTTTTAATATGAATAATTCTGAGGTTATTTTTAATCTCATGGAATAAAATGGACTGTGGCCTTTTAATTTAATTTTTCTTTATTCTTCTGAACTGTAGTACCATTGCATGTTAAAAAAGAAGGGAACATTATGGCAACTCCCTTTTCTACAGAAGTTGCAGAGCATCCCTTTCCAAAGGCCAGCATTACTAGCAGCATGGTAGATGTGTAAAAAGTGAGGCCCATGGAGTTGAAATTACTTTCCTAACTTTGCACAATGGACTGCTGAAAAAGATGGGGCTGAGCAAAATTCTCGACAGACCTAACCTTATGCCAGGACCTGCCATTATTCCTTCACCAGACAGATACTGCTGTCATCTTTGCCTTTGGATGCTATGGTTTAGTGTTTTATAAGATGTACTAGTGGAAGGACAGTAACAAAACCAGAGCAGAGACAGAGAACAGGCTGAGATTGGACATGTTTGAGAGAAATGTTGGTAATCTTGGTCAAGCTTGAGAATAGGAGACATTTGAGCTGAATTCACAATTTCAAATCCCACATTAAATGGCTGCATTTGTTGCCCGCATGTATGTTGTAAATTTGTTTTTTCTTTGGAGACTTGCAGAATTCCTTTAACCTGGCCCTGGTAAGATTAATATGGTATCCTTTCAAATACCTTGAACAAAACAAATGCCAATTTTCTATTGACTATTTTTAGGCTTCCAGCTGGGCCTAAGAATTGAAAAGTTATTAAAGAAAGCCAAGATCTGAGCAAATGTGCCTGTTATAAATTGTAATATAAACCACTTATAAGCATAGGTTTTATCATCCTGGAGTTGTTTCTTAATTTAAATGTTTCATGTGCATATCTTGGAGATGGGGATGTGTTTGGGTGAGGAACTCGATTATAAAAGTTATTTCTTTGTCTGCCAGACTGTGATTGTTCCAGATTGTAAAAATAAAAGTATTACACATCTGTGAAATACCTGACAAACTTCTCTGACAAACCAGATGTTAGGCCATCTAATACTTATTTTACAGATACAAATACAAATGAGAAAATACACGCAAACTTCTTCTGTTGTGATGATAATGTTATTGCTGTAATGTTAATTTGTTTTGCTTTTCATGTCTCCGGCAGCAAGGGCAGTGTCAGTATTTGAATCTGGTTCCTATTTATTTTGCTTGGAATGTGTAGCACTGTCTTGAATATCTTCCATTATTATTTGGACAGTACATGTGCAATAGCTCTCTTAATGTAGGGCACGAAGACATTCTGTAGGTATATGGTGTAATTAACTGCAAAGCTATTTGGGAGCAGCTGTTCCCTATTGTTGTTGCTTAATGTTGTGCAGCACAACAAAGCCTTAAGGCAGCACTTGTTAGTATTTATGGAAACCCATTAGCCAGTCTGTGAATGAGCCTGCAAAAGAAGAGGAAATTCTGATGATAATAATAAACAGGGGTTCCTGTTAAAGCAGGAGAACTCCAGCCATCCCTATCACTCAGTGCTGGTAAAGGCTCTTGGCCCTTTGATTTGTACCACAGACCAGATCCAAACCCTTTCTCTGAATCAGCAATTGAAAATTCAAATTAGTGAAGTCCTTTCCAAGGCAATGCTTTGCTCTTCCCATCCCACTGCATTTTTTAAGGAAATCAGAAACCTTTCCTACTACAATCTCGTTTTGGTGCCAGGATGTACTTAGGAAATACTATTTCCTGCCTGTGCTGGCAAGTTCAGTTATTAAACCACTTCCTCCAAGAGCCAAACTTCTTTGAAGAAGAAATAAAGTTCAAAGTCTTTTTAAGAGACCATTTGTTCTTCTCATGTGCCTAACCTGAACGTTACATTGTGTGCCATTTAAATAAAAAGAACTTAATCTCTTGAAGATGGACTGGCTGTTGTTGTAGGTCACCAGTTTAGGAGAAGCAGACGTGGGTTACAACTGCATTTTTTAGGAAGCTGCTTTCTGAAAGTGGAGGATTTTATTGGACTGAGCAGCCACAGAGCCATGGAGCAGCTTCTTGCAGGACAGCAGTGGCTCTGGGCTGCTGGCAGAGACAAGGATGCTTGTGCTGTCATGGGTGTTTGTTTGGACATTAGGTAGCTCAGAGTCCAGATATAAGGCAGATACCTCACACTACTTTATTCTTTCTATCAAAGTCACTTCACTCTTACTGGAATTCCAGTTTTATGTTTTAACTGACTGTGTCAAGATGAAAGGTACCCATCCTGTTAGGAGTAAAAATGATGCTGTGTGACTGGTGGTCAGTCAAACTCAAGGAGGAGAACTTGGACGATAATCATCAACCAGTCTAAAGACAAAAAATTATTCAGAAGCAAAAATGTTTTCAGAAATCATTTTCTGTCGCTGCTTGTGCTCCAGCTTTGCCTTAAACAGTACAGAGACAATTAGTTGGGAAAAAAGCTTCCAGTAAAAGGTTCCACACTCTGAACTGATAAAAAAATAAGGGAGGTTTGCCAAGTGTGGTAGGCATTGTCTAACCTTGGAGCATGTTAGCAGTAAGGTACATCTGTGAGGAACAGCAGCAGTGAAATGTTTATTATTGTGTGCCTCCATCCTTTTTGTGAGTATTATTCTGTGAGGACAGGGCCTCTTTTCATCTGATCTGTGCTGCCAAGGCGGATAAGAGAGGTTTATGTGATGTCAGATCTGAAACCAAGGAACCTGTAGACAGGTTCTGAGCAGTGATGCCTCTGGCAACTGGTTTCAAGGCAGAGCTTATGTAGAGTGCCTGAGGTTTTAATAAGCGTATAGATGTCTGAGCAGCACATAAAGAGCATGGGAGGTGACAGGCTGACCCAGTCACTTTCATTAATTGGGATCAAGTTACCTTCTTACATCTGGGCAGAGCACTGTACTGGAGATTTAGGAAGTGAACAATAAGTTGCCATTGTCTCTGTGCACTGGGTTCTTGGTGACTGGTAAAGTGGGACATGGAAAGTAAGTTCACAGTAATAGAGGATGTTCATGGCTGAGAGAGCACCACACTGCATAAATCATGCCTGCAAAAGTGCCAGCATAAATCATTGAGATCTTTGTAACGTGGGGTTGTCAAAGGCTACTGTTCACATGTGAGCTCTGCACACACAGAATCAAGTACTCTGTCATGGTTCTCAATGGGTTTTGTTTTATGCTGGTCAGAATTAGGGCTAAATCTTCAGGCGGCTCCATCAAATACTCCATGAGTCAATGAGAAGTATATATGTGTCTACAGAATTATCAACTCAATTGAAAGGATGTTGAGTTCATTTTATTAGTATTAAAAAAAATATATGAAATAGCAGAAAGTCTGTCTCCTGGCTGCTTAATCCTGAGAAGTCATAGTAAAACTAAAAAGAATTATTAGTCTTTTTGGCATAAAGTAAAAATAGGAATATTTCCCTTATTTCATCCCATAACTTAAGACCTGCAACACAAGAAGGACTGTCTGAATGTGCTTAAAAAACATGCATCTTTCCTCAGTGTGGAAAATCTTGCAGTGTTTTGACAAAATTTCTAGAATTGGAGATGAGCTGGCTGATTCAAGAGAAATCCAGGTTTCTTTTTTTAAACTCTGAAAAGTTTACATTTTGAAAAATATTAGTTATTTTACTGTAGTACAAAATCAAATTGCTGATCCTTGCAAAGATATTTTGAGAACTGTCATTTTCTGGGCAGCTTTCCATAACATTCTTAATTATGTTTTTATTAATGCTGAATTGATTTTAACCTACTTTTTGTCTTTTTGACTCTTTAGGATATATTCTGGTCATTTTTGATGCTTTTGCCTAAGTGTAAGGTTAGAAGCCTAAATTAAACAGTCTGCCTGGTTTCAAGCATGTGAGGAGTTGGGGGCTAAATAAAAGCATGCAGTGTGTAAGAGTTGAAACAGAACATTGACAATTGGGAGCACTGGGTTTAGTACAAGTCTTCCATCCCAGTTATAGCAAGTGGAATCAATGATCACTGGCAGTGATCACTTTATTGTTAACATGAATTTGGTCATGCAAAGCTGAATCCAGGCAGGGCAACAGACTGAGGTCTGGGTGTGCATGAAATTTGCTTCTGGAGGTCATGCAGTTCTTGGCAGAGGGGTCTGCAGAGTTTGGTCAATTCAACCTAAAACCTATTAGCATTGTTTCTGTATAGTACAGAGCAAGGTATCATTAATGAATGTATATTTATTATATAGGTGTGTATGTTTCTTCCATGTATAAATTGCGGCTCAGACAGTGAACAGCCCGATGTCACCATGCTGTGTAGCAGGAGGAAATAAAATCTGCTTTCTACCCCATTTGTCCTTGGCAGCAGTTGGTGGTACCTGTGCTGCCCTGCTGGGAGCATTCAGAGTGTGGGCATCCCCTGACCCTGGGGCACTGAGGAGCTCTGGCTGCTGATTCTCTGCCTGGCAGCTCAGTCCCTGCACTGCAGCGTTCCCCAGGAATGTTTGCTTCATCTGCTCTCAGCTGATTGGGAAAGCCTGCTCATCCCCTCTGCAATGGGAATTTGAATCTTGCCAGGTTGGTGAGTGCTGGCTGGTGATGATCTGGCTGTTAATCAAGTCCAGCCTCATTCAGAATTCCTGGGTTAAGTATATCACTGCCACGTTATCTGACTCTTGAACAATATCTCAAAACTCCAGATCAGATACAACAGCATCTTGCTAGGAAACTCTTTTTTGAAATTATAGATTAGATTAAAAGCATGATTTTTTTTTATTTTAAAAGAGAGTATGGGGGAAATTTTCATCTAGCATGCTTGTTTTCAGGCATTTCATTCGAAAATGTTCATATCTACTCAGTTTATTCAAGTTAATCCAATATGGGTTAAAACTAATGAAATGCAGACTGCATTAAATTCCACTGCTATATTTTAAAGTTCAATATAAGTATACTTATTTTTTGTTACTAGTTAATTTTTTTTTATTGCTGCAGATCTTGGAAGCTCTGCTTGGGAATGGGAGGCCATTGTGCAAGTAGCAATGAACAGACACAGAAAAAGTTGTCCTTGTGACTTTCTGAAATTTGCACAACCATGCATCTGAGCACAGATCTAAGTCTCTGTCCTCTGTCTCAGTGTTGAACTCCACTGAAAGAAATTACCAACCCACACTCCTTGAAAATCTCAGGCCTTTTTCAAAATAAGAATGACTCTGTCATCTCTACTATCTGGGTTGTTTTTTTTTAAAGGGGATAAATCTTGTACTTCAGCAACAGAAAGAACTTCCTGTGAAAGATGGTTTCTTTTATCACTTTTATTTTGTACTGATTGAACAAAGATGTTTCATGTTTAACTTCATCTAGTACTTGCAACAACCCGCTGACAGTTGGTCGGGTCCCCATCTTACTGAAACCTGTGGCAGGAATCTAAGGGGTGTAACAAGGCACTATTTTTAGTGCAGGGTATAGGGAAAGACTGCTGGATGGCTGGATTTCATTGGTGATTCTAGTGCCACTTAATGGAACTAAAGTGGCCAGTGGTTTTGGGTGCTCTCATTTCATCAGTCTGTGATCCTTTTTCCCAGACCACAGTTTCACTGCACTGGTCACAGAAAAAAAAAATACTTACAGACTGTGTGAAATCTGTATTTACACTATTATAGCTGCCACAGGAAAATGCCAGACTATTACTTTGGGAGCTCATAGAATAAAACATATCTTGAACTCATAGTTTGGGGGGATTGTGGGGCTTCTGTTTGTTTTTTATCTAGATCCTGCATTAACTTTTTCCATCTGAACGTGTATGACACTAATCTGTCTGACCAACGTAGTCTCAGGAAGGCAAATTTAAGAGCAGATTAAATCTAGTATAGAATACCTTGTCTATTAGCTGTTGTCAACTTTTAGTTCCCCTGCTCAGTGTACTAAATTTGTTCTGACTGCTTTTGTTCGTATATACATAACAAAAGGTGTCTCACAGTACAGTCTTGTTATAAAGCAAAAAAATGTTAAGAAGAAAACACGTTGAACATTAAAGTGACAATCCTATTCCAACTATCAGGGTTGGTGATTTGCACTGTCTGTGCCACGTTTTGTAGCACAGGGAAATAAAGAGAAGCAGACAAGGGCTAGTACTTAAAATTACATGAGCAAAAAATGTAAATAGAAATCAACAGACTGGAGATTTTTTCTTTCATTTGCATAGCCTGAAAAAAATTATCACTGGAAATAAAAAAAAAAAGGCACAAACTTTTAAGCAGAGCTGTTTGCTGGAACAGTACACATCTTCCTTTGGCAGGCATTGATCTATTTTTGACATATAAGCCATACAGTGTATTAGCTGTATATATTAGCTAGGAGAGTAGGAGTTCTCGAAGGAACAGATGGTTATTCCCAGCCTGGACAGCACTTTTTAAGCATTAAGAAATCTATATAACTGTTCAAGTGAATTACTTGGGGTTTGCTACTGCAATTTTAAATCACAGTGGAAGCTTAAGCAGTCCCTACCACCAGCAGCCCCCCAAAAATAAGAAGTTTCCTTTCTTACGCCCTCTTCATTTTCCATGCACTTTAAAATGACAGTTGTCGTCCCTATGAAGATTAGAAGACCCATGTTGGGTATGTCACATGCTTTGATGGTAGTATTGCCCCAGGCATTTGTCATCCAACCTACAGGGATAACAATGTGTAATGGTGGTGCTTTTTTCAGAACACTGTAAGTATACAGATATTATTAAATTTTACAATTACCACAGGGAATGAATCAAAGCCTCCAATAAGCAAATGAACTATATATTATTGCCCTGCCTTTATAATTTTTGTTCAGTTCCATCTGATTGCATTTCTGTTATCACTTATTTGTTCCTCTGCATGTAGTTTTATCTAATTTCTCTTTATTTCAGTCACTTGCAGAGGAGATAAATGGATTACTTCAGACTAATTGCTACTTATTTAGAAACCGTCAACCTTTTGTAAGAGTTTCAAATCAGTGGTTTAAACTAGCTTTTACTATCTGTGGTATTTATCTTGAAGCCTTTTATCACTGAAGAGTCTGTTAATAAGTTGTTTTTATAAAGCCACTTTCAATTTTCCTTTACCTGGTCTGCCAAAATTTTTAACAGATTATGATAGTTAAGTAGATAATGAGATATTTTCTTCTTTTAATATGTGTATGCAATTGAAATACCACTGATAGACCTGGCAGCTGCATGGATTTGATTGTAAAGTGTCTGACAGAGAGAGAACTAGAATAAAAATAAATATTGCATTATCTTGATTTCCCCTACTTATGTGATGGAGGAAGCAGCTGCATTATTTATCTAATTGAAGGAATGTTACGAGTATGTTTAATTAAATGAAGAGTACTTAGTAATAGTGGGGGTGTAAACAAAGGATAAATGACAAAATGAGCTAACATCAGCTCAGATGTTTTAATTACAAGCTCTGTACCCTTTGGTGTAATTATTGCAGAATGTGTTTGTACATTGGAATCAATGTATTCAATCTATATTCAACAACATATCAGTTTCTCATCATGATTAGCAAGCTTTCTTATTTTCTCAATGCAATCAGATGGCAGGTTTATGGAGCCCAATTCTCACATATCCATTTGCACAAAATTTCAGGGAGATTCATCTATTCTTCCCTCAGTGTGAAGGTAAAATCCAGCTTCCTATCACCAGTATATAAAAAATTGTTGAAGTTGTCATGGTTTTAAAACATACCCTAATCCCAAGGTATTGAATGACTTTTGAGTGGGAAATGGGATTTTCATAGGGCACCTGAAATGAATCTTCAGCAACACAAAGTGCCTAATTTAGTCTCACTCATTCTAATTGATGTTCACAGCAATAGATCCAGTATGATAACCTCAGATGAACACAGTCCCACTTAGTGCTGGTATCAGAGGAAAAAGCACAGCACAGGAGTGAAAAATTTACAGGGAGTAGTTGAAATTTCACAGTTAAAATATAGTTTTCCAGGGATGGAAAGCCTTTATTTGTTGAAGACTTCCATATAAGTGGACAGAACATAAAGATTCTGCAGGATCTGGGATGTGAATTCGGATGAAAAGCATGTTCCTTGTGAAAAAGTCTTTATCTTTGCAACCAGCTACCTCAAAAGACTCACTGAAAGACCTAAGACATAATTAGATCATGGAGTTTGATCCCTGCCAAATTCATAATTTAAGTCAACGCTTAAGTCACATCTCTAACAACAACAACAACATAAAGGAGCTGCCATTAGTGCATGGAAGTGATGCTTTCATGTGCTAATACCTTGA